>NC_140963.1:57645068-57670068 GCF_056783735.1 Eptatretus burgeri | reverse complement strand
TATATATATATATATATATATATATATATATATATATATATATATATATATATATATATATATATATATATATATATATATATATATATATATATATATATATATATATACATATTTTAAATAATATGTGTATACACACACACACACACACACACACACACACACACGTATATTACGATTTTTCAAGCAGTTATGGACAGGTTGAGGCAAAACTTAGTGGATAAGTTGGATAGGTGGCAACAACACGCCGATTAGATTGTGGTTAAGGTCCGGATGCAGATCTTTCCTTTTGGTGGGATTCGAAACGTAAACCGTTCAGCCAGGTGGAGGTATGCTCTCTTCCCAGTGCCGTTCCATTCCACTTTTATGCTTAGTTGCTGTTGCTTTTAGAACTGAGCATTATTTTCTTATTCTTTATTTATATTCCAGCCTGCAGATGATGGCATGCATGGGGCTGCAGGTGGAACTCCATTGGCAACTGCCATCGATGCCCAAGACTCTGAGGAACCCTTTCAAGTGCGGCGTCCTCGCAGCCTGAGCTCTCCCCCAAGCCCCATGGAGGTAAGTTGTGTGGCAGGACACCCGATTCACGTTTTACCATTTCACTGCGCAACATGTGCCATGATATCTTGTCACCTAATTTCAATTTTTTTTTAATGCAACTCATTTCTGCCTTGCTCTCCTCTTTCGGTTTTTCTTCCATCATACTCCCTTGTACAAGTCAACTTTTCTGCCTCTTATTGTGTCATTCTCCAACCTCTGTTGTTTCCGTCTCAAAATCCTTCTCATCGAGTACTTTTTTAGAACCTCGTTTTGCCTCACTTTTTAGCAGATTTTCAGCGGAAGCTTAAGTGTCATCTTCTATCTGGATATTCTATGTAATAAATACGTGAAACAAGGTCAAGCCATGAGGCGAGCTGTGAAACCATGAAACCTCAGTTGACCTACGTGTGACTGTATCTATATTATAAATTAATTATGTACTGTTTGAATGTCAGTTGCACTGTGACGTCATCTTTTAATTATGTACTATTGCTGCGTACCTTTTAAACCTTTACGCCCATTCGACTACTTAGACACCTTGTTCCTTTGGACCTTTCGACCCCATTAGACCTTTTTAAGACCTTTTTGAGTGACACCTTGGTGAATCCTCTGTAGAGGTGAAGGTTTGGTCGACCCACGTTAGTATGTCTATTAATTCCATACTGTTTGAACATGAGTTGGACTGTGAGTCTGTCTATTAATTACATTTCTTATAGGGTCCAGCGATATATTGACATACCGATTATATCGATATAATTTTTCATATCGATTTACCGATGTTGGAAGTCTGAATATACCGGTATACCGAAAAAAATTAACAGGAAAAAAAAACCTGGTTATATCACCAAAAATCGAAGAAAGGTGTTTACAATCTTTTAAAAGCCTTGATGCACTTGGCGTCTCAGATAAACATGGAACAGTGAAATGTATGACGTCAAGACGTAACTGGAAGTAAGTACAGTATGTTTTAACTTTTAACCCTCAGCATCCAAGCACCCGTACAAGGAACCTTGTTTTTCTTTGCCCTCGTGGCTGGTTTTAAAGCAATTACCAATTGGTTCTGATTTAATATGAATCAGGTGTGATTTAGAAGTCCTGTCCCGAGTCAGTGATCTGCAATAGCGATAACGGTATGGAAGCGATATGGGTACAGCGATCTGCGATAGTCAGACCGGTACAGCGATGGCGATGGATTCTGACCTGTGTCGATTACCAATACTAATCTCACTTTAAAACAAAATAATTTTTAATACAAGTTGAAGTTGGAAGTAAAATAACCTTTCTCATCATGGGGGTGGGGGTGGGGGGGGGAGCCCTGTGTGGGAATATTTTCAGAAATTACCGTGTCAATGATGTGTACGTCATATACGAATACTTAATGGACATTGGACCATTCTATATATTTGGAACCTGCGTAAAAAAAAATATCATCAAATATTTAATTTTATTTTTATTTTTACAATATCGATATACCGGTATGACCCCACCAGTACATCGATATCGAAAAAAAATCGATATCGACGGAGCCTAGTTTGTTAATTACATCTCTTCATTACATCTATTAATTATGTACCATTGAACATTTTTAGACATTTAGACCCTTTTAACCAGGGGTTCCCAAACCTTGGGTCGTGAGGGCCTTCTGATGAGTCATTGATCATTCCGCACCGCTTGATCTTATGGCAATATACTGCATTCAAACATTGGCAACTTGCCAACTTTTCACAAATCCTGGTTTTTAAGGGGGGGTTTTAAGGGGTTGCCTTTGGCCAAGGAGCCAATGCACGATGGATTCCAGTCCATGAGATAGTTTCTGCAATAGGGCCTGAGAAAGCTAGAGGGATCCCATACTTCCATGCGTTCACTGGATGTGACGTCGTGTCTGCCTTCCGCGGTAAAGGGAAGAAAACTGCATGGCAGACTTGGAGCGTCTTTGATGATGTTTCTGAAACATTCACCAATCTCAGCCGGCATCCAACATTGATTCGTGATCTTGACCTGCAGAGGCTGGAGAGATTCGTTGTCTTCATGTATGACAGATAGTGGGGGCAGATAACAGCAATTTTGAGAGGAATCGTGCAAATGATGATACAAGCATCAAATTTGGCACATTTGTTCTCCAGGGGATCCTAATCAAATCTGCCTGATTGTCCATTTGAAAAAAACAAGATGGCGGCCATTTTCAAGATGGCCGCCAAGTTAGCCTCCCGAAGTTGACTTTGCTTAGAAGTATTTGTAGTTGTCCGATTTGCATGATCTAGGTGTGGATTGCTATGTTTTCAAGCCTGCTGGAGTGGATTTTCCTGTTTTTAAAGCCCCCTGACACACACTTTTTCTGATTTTGCACCACTTTAATGATTGTCATATGAAGCTAAGGCGTTTCTGCAACCGGGCCCTGGCTAGTAAATGTTCAAAGTTATGCATACCATGCGAATGTGCCTCCAGCTGCTACTGTTCACATATGCGGCTGCAGAGTTCTGTGCAGGGGAGCCCTGACTGAAAGCACTTGCATCTCCGGTTGCAACATTTCTTACAGGAACACTTGGTCAGTTCCTGCCAGCTGGCTGCAATAGGGGGTAGTGTTGTCCAACATATCTGCCACGTCTCTCCTTTCTGTGTCCATCCCCATTCAGCGGGACTGCTCGTGTCTGGACCGGAGATGGTTGCCTGGCCCCAGATGATCCCAGCCTGATAGGCCGCACGCTTTGCATGTTCTCTGAGGGCTGCCTGTGTTGGTGGAATTGAGTTCTACGGCCTCTGCTTGTGGGCAAAGAGATCCAGTCTTGCTCCGTCCACACCAGTGGCTGCGCTTAATCTGTCATACATGAGGACAATGAATCTCTCCGGCCTCTGCAGGTCAAGATCACGAATCAATGTTAGGTGCTGGCTGAGATTGGTGAATGTTTCAGAAACATCATCAAAGACGTTCCAAGTCTGCCATGCAGTTTTCTTCCCTTTACCGCGGAAGGCAGACACGACGTCACATCCAGTGAATGCATGGAAGTATGGGATCCCTCTATCTTTCTCAGGCCCTATTGCAGAAACTATCTCATGGACTGGAATCCATCACGCCTTGGCTCCTTGGCAAAAGGCAATACACATGTTCTCAAGACCAAGTTCCTGTAAGGATGGCAGTACAGATATTGCTATGACTAGTACGTCCGTGTCATTAGCCTTAATGATAATGGACTTGCTACCATCCGTCGTTGCATCCCTGGCGTGTACAAATATTTGAGTGTCAGCTTCTTCATGACAACATGGAGACACAGCATCCAGTGACTTCCTTGTGTTGCTAAAGGCATCTTCTCCTTTTGTGACAATGACTGTGCTTGTCATCTGTGCTTCCCACATCTTTTCTGCAAGGAAGTGAAACAGGTCAGTCTTGTTGCTGTCATCTCGAAGAAAGTTTATCCAGTTACTTGGGGTCTTACTGGTTCCTGTCACTCTTCTTCTGATTCCTTGCCCCCTTTTCGACCTTGCCTCGGACTTCAGACTTGACTTCTTTTACACATCAAACACTACGTCCACCCTCTCGTACCTGGCACCATAGGATTCCACCTTTGTGATGATGTCTTCTTCAGCATACTCATCAAATATCTTTGAAGTGCGTGGAGGTAGGGCATTGATAAGTGCTGAGCCATCAATGATGACTGCATCTCCCCTTGGTTCTCTGTCTGGGATGTTCACTTGCGCTTCAAGAATTTCAGCCAGCTGTGAGCTTCTGACATGTATGAAGATGAAGCTTGCCGCTGTCACTGAGAGATGCAGGGTGTGACTGATTCTCATGCTTGAAGAATTCTTGCAAGTCACACTGCCTGTTCTGGCTTTTTTCTTTTTTCAGAATTCTTTTTTCAGCTCTGTGTAACTTTGTGTTGTTAAATAGAAGCCAGCAACTCTCATGATTTTTTTCTTGAACTCTCATGAACTCTCATGACAACCTTGTTTTGTCTCAAGGTTTCCTCTATCCCACCACCTTCGTCAAGTCTTGCAGGGTCTAGCTTGATTGGTAGTGCATTGAGTGAGTGAAACAGAGGAATATTTCTTGTCAAGTTCATATACCCATCATCTCCTCTTTTGGCAGGATTGGCCTCGGGGGACTTTAGATCTTCTTTCTTAACCTCCTGACATAGGCAACACTTGGTCCAGACAGTGTTCCATGATTTACCAGTAGAACTCGTGTCCATGGCCAGTATGACGTTCAGGGTCTAGGGTTTATCCTTTTACCACCCTGTACATGTATAATGGACACTTTCCTGTATGGGATACAACTAGGTTTATGCATCTGCCCTACACCTAGTCCGATCGTTCATCCAGTGCCATAAGTCCCGTGCGATCTGTACACCATCCACATAACTAAAACCCCGTTATCCTTGGCTCGGCTCTCCCATGCTGGCACATCCTGTCGATTCAGGTGCGGCTGCCTAACTGATCCGGGGTTGATTAGGCAACACTTGGGACACTAGTAAGTTGTTGCAGTATGATTCCAACAATGATGCCAACATGCACTTCCTACTTAGCTGACACTGAACCCCATGCTGAGTTTCACAGCAGTGATGTCACCAATGTGCCTTGGTAGTGCCCGACAATCACTCCTTCAAGAAATTATTACTTGGCGATGAACTGGAAATGTTGATTAAAGGACTGGTAAGTGGCCTGGATTCAATCAGCACATCTGTTTCATCAACTTCGTGCACTTCAAAAATTTGGAGCTAGATGTACTCCATCACACGCAGAGACCTTCTGTGTGCTACCGTCATCTAGTTTAGCCCACAAGCCAACATGGTTTACCAGGGTGTGGCCGATGCCTTGCACTAGCAACTTCTTGGAGCCATAGATGAGAGTTGGGCCAGTGATAGGGACCAGTACCAGTAGTCCATCCAAGGGATGTGGCTGACTGCTGAAACAAAGGTACGACCTCTAACACTACACCCCTACACCCCATGCATAAGTAGCTACTACTACATACATGTTAAGTCGTGCAAACATATGAAAATCATAAACAAATGTGAAAAATCAGAAAAAGTGTGTGTCAGGGGGCTTTACAAACAGGAAAATCCACTCCAGCAGGCTTGAGAACATAGGGATCCACACTTTGATCATGCAAATCGGACAACTACAAATACTTCTGAGCAAAAAGTCAACTTCGGGAGGCTAACTTGGCGGCCATCTTGAAAAATGGCCGCCATCTTGGATTTTCAAATGGCCAATCAGGCAGATTTGATCAGAAAGCCCTGCAGAACAGAAATGCCAAATTTGATGCTTGTATCATAATTTGCACGATTTTTCTACTATCTACTACACTATCAATAGCATTTCTTCCAACAATTTTTGTGGTGGGACACAAAAGTAAGGACACGGGACACAAAACTTAAGACCAGGACTTAATAAAGACACAAAAATAATGTAATGAACAGCATTGTTGTATGTTTGCACTGTATTTGTCATTTACGTGCTATTTTTTTTTTTAAAGTTTCACTCAAACATGCTTGACATATGACTTCTGACTTCTAACCCTCCATCATTTGCAGGACACCTTTGTAGTAATGCTAATTAACAGACTGATGTCGTCGGAAGAATTTTTCAGAGCAAAAATGACGACAAATCCTGTGTACACAAGAGTTCCTCGTTCCCATCGCAAAAAGTTAGTCATCAACTGTTGGGGAATGAGGGGGGGATTGGTCTCTTCAATCCATATTCACTGCTTCATGAGAGTAGTCATCTTTCAAAGTTGGGCACAACACAAGATTACAATGTTCTGCTCTTTCACGCATCCACTTGGAAACCAAGTTTCTCGTGCTAAGCACACACATTTTCTCATTAGCATAAACATGATGGTATAAAATTGTCCTGGAACTTTATTATCATGTATCACAAAAGGACACGTGCTGTTTGTTTTCAAACCTCAATCATCACTTGGTCTATACAAGCAATATTTTTATGATTACATGCAAGCATGCCGAATGTGGTTTTTTGGGGGTTTTTTTTCTTCAATTATTGCTTTGTGAAATCTTTGTACACCTGTATCATTCAGAGTATTCGAGAACCACTTCCACCTTCTGCAACACACAGCAGCAAAAACCGGTCCACGCCTCAGTCACCTCAGGGTTCCCCATATAACTCGCCAAGGCAGTCCCGGTCACAAGACTCTGGGTTCCTTCCTACAGGCTGGGAGATGCGTTACGCTCCCAACAGGCGTCCGTTCTTCATCGATCACAACACACGCAGCACGACGTGGGTGAGAGAAAAGCCGCACCTTCTTACTGGCATCCCTTTTTCTTTTTTTTGAACTAATCTGATGCTCATGGATGAGTTTGTATTTCACATGTAGGACAAGGTTTACATTATTGCATATCATTGTACTTTAAAATGATTTACAAGGAAATTAGATGATGGACAAATCAACATGAAATGGGAATGAACCTGGAATGGTGAACTGAGACGGCAACACCAACCAACAACAGCCTACTCTTTTAAGTACTATGGGATGTACTCTGTTGTAAATATCTTTTATTTGAATGAAAACCACCTTGGATGTATCAGTGGAATTTGCTCTGCTGGGACAACACAGTCCTTAATAAGGACACAAAACAAATTTCAAAAGCGGAATTACTAGATCTGATCATTTTCTAAATTTTTCTTTCAATTCACATGCTAGATGTGGAAATGAAAATGCACCATAATGCAATGAATGCACCTTTGTGAATTCTCCAGCAATTTCTGTGAAGATACCCCATTCAATAGCCCCCAGATCTCGTGACGTCATGACACGTTTATCACAGCAACTTGTGGGATGCACCCGGGGTCAGTTTATTCCAATATAAAGTGGACATGCGACTTGTTTTAAAGGAGATGGATAGCAATGGTACTATTTTACCATGCTCGGTGGTTGCTGACGAGCAACGAGGTGACCTGATAATCAAAATCAAGACCAATTACTGCACCATAGTCCCAAGAAGGAAGCCAGACATAACAATACATATGCACGCGCGCGCACACACACACACACACACACACACACACACACACACACACACACACACACACACACACACACACACACACACACACACACACACACACACACACACACACACTTGCATATATAAATATACATATACTGTACATACATAAACACACAAACACAGATATATTATGAACTGGTAAGTACTTACAAACCTATTTTATTTGTAGTTATAACCTGAACTTGTAAGCAATTGACTGATTTCCCAACTGCCTGGATCATCAGCTGGGCACCGTTTTTCATCAAGGTTTCGATCCTTTCAGCCCAGAACGTCTCCAAACGGTGAATCCACATGCCCATTCACAGGTCCACATCAGTAGATGACTCAACCTCAATGGACCCACAACCTCAAAGTTGTGTCCAGACAGTCGGTCAGCACAGCAATGCAATATTCTTATTCAAACTTATTTAAAGTATTACGACATTTGAATAACTTTAATCATACACCACTTTATTTTGATAATATATTGAGCGATGAACACTTTACCTTGTAGGCATGTCCATTACACAGCACCTCCATCTAACCATAGACTCAAACTGTCATTCAAATATTCAAATTGTCATAAACAACCGATTTTAACATGCTGCACTGCGCATCTTGGCAACCACCAAGAAATGCAATGCAATAGTATATCAAATGCAATGCAATGGGAACTTGTTTACATGAAAACCAACCAAACTTAAAAACAGAAAATTATGCTCAAATTAGCTACCTCACTTCCTCCGTTCACGGATAATGATGACAGTGATGATTGTGTTGAAAATCCACCCTCTCAATTTCCAGGTTCTTGGGAAAATAACGATAGGGTTATTGAACGTGGTTATGAAAATATGTATTCGCGTCAGAGGCTCAAGAGCGTGATATGCCTCTACACCAGAGATGTAATGTCTCTGCGAATAGTCGAACGATCTTTTACTTATGGTGGGGCGGTCAGCTGTGGTGGTGTTTTCACCTCCAACGCTTACCCAATTTGAAATGGTGGTGGTTGAAAGAGTGCAGGAAACAAAAAGGTGAGAGATGCTCCTTGTAATTAAAGTGGGTTTTATTATAAAATAATATCGGGAAAAGGGTGGATAAGACGTTATGGCCCAACGGAACAAACCAGACGATCGACACAAATAGGGATGAGGGAACATGCAAACTTATACACAAGGAAATAAATAAAACATCCCTCTAAGGGCACCAAAATAAATACCAGACTCTATAGGAGGGATAAAGGGCCATGTGAGGGCTTGTATAAGCCCGAACTGGTTGTGGTCCCACGACAGCGGGCTGAAGCAGGCTCCCCACAAAGGCGAGGAACGACAAAGGTTAAGAGCGACAGAGGCAATCCATGATGGTGCAGATCTGGCCACGAAAAGCGATGATCCCCAGAGGCCAGGACTATTGCGTCCGTTTGTACTCGCAGCTCCAATCCTCCTCCCATGGGTTCCGCATGAGTCCGATCCTCCCAGACTTTGGAACCGCCTCCCCATGCGAAGGGTTCCGTGGGCGGTTGTCCATTTGCTGATGTGGGTGGCACCTTGTTCTCGGCATCCCACCCCGCATGGTGTGCCCTTAAAGATAACTACTCTTACCCTTTCCTGGCTTCTGTAGCGCATCTCGCCGCCAGAGCCGACACGCATGTGCCTACAGTTTTGTAAAGCATGAAGTGCTTTCCTTGTGCTCTTGTTTCACAAACCCTCCACCTGGCCTTGGCTATTAAACAACAGGCTTTAAGCAACATAATCTTACTCTAAACTTCCCTACAATCTTCAATCACCACATCCTCGGTGCACGCATTATATACAACTTACCTCTACCTACACATTTAGCTCACAGTGGTTGTACTATACTCTGCCATCACATGTTCTATGCTACTCTGACCACAATATAACTATTGATTTCCACCCCCCCCCACCCTCACAACTTTCCACGTATCTGTATATACCTCTTGTATATAAAGCTGACTTTATTTCTGTGGGTCATAAGTGCCACCCATTTGACTGGTCAGAGGCTCAAGAGTAGAGAAAAAGAGGAAAAGAAAAAGAAAGAGAAGAGTTGAGAGGCTTTAGAGAAAATTGGCTTGGTCTTCCCCTATCTCCCCCAGCGTCACAAGCACTACCCATTAGCCAGGCCACGACTTTCCCGCCATAATAAAACACAAGCTGCCCAGAAATGGCCGCCATCTTTTTTGCTCCAGCTTTGAGGGTTTATCAGCACATGTGGTTTTTCACATGACTTTTCAAGGCTTCTAAACAAACTGATGAACATGTACTTCACATATTATGTGAGGTAAATAAACATTTAAGGTGACCAAAATTGGCTTGGTCGTGAAATACCTGCTTCCGTCATTAATTCGTCGGGAGGCCGTGGGGGAAATTCCCAAGAGATATTTATTTATGTACACATCCACTTTGAAATGTAACTGAACACATCCACTTTAAAGTTGTATGAAATGTACACATACCCTTTAAATAAGTTATGTACATATACACTTTGAAATATAAATGTACACATCCACTTTACATTTATACGAAATGTACACGTCCACTTTAAAGTTATATGAAATGTACACGTCCACTTTAAATTTGTACGAAATGTACACGTCCACTTTAAATTTGTACGAAATGTACACGTCCACTTTAAATTTATACGAAATGTACACGTTCACTTTAAAGTTGTATGAAATGTACACGTCCACTTTAAATTTGTACGAAATGTACACGTCCACTTTAAATTTATACGAAATGTACACGTCCACTTTAAAGTTATATGAAATGTACACGTTCACTTTAAAGTTGTATGAAATGTACACGTTCACTTTAAAGTTGTATTGTTACGAATCTGGAACCCATCGCACACAACAGCCCAGAGTCCTTATAGATCAGTTATATCGGTAAGTATGTGTATCTAGTTAGAATCCCGTCCTTTGTTTAATAGGTAATTAAGTATATGTGTGCTGCGAAGTTGTTTTATAGTCAGGTCTTTAAATCCTTAGATCCCACAAACCAACCACCCTGCCACTGAACTAGCACTTGAAGTTTGGCAATTAACCCTACCCCACGCGGTCAAATTATTGGCGATTCATGGTCCTGTAAGGGACCCATGCCTTTCAGACTTATCCGAGGGTCACGACCTAAATTCTGGTGTGTTCGGTGGAGCCGACTCTACTGCTCCCTCAAGCTGTCGTGCTCGCCACCGAACCCCGGCCCGCAACAGTATGTAATGTACACGTCCACTGAAAAGTTATATATGAAGTGTACACATCCACTTTATCGTTATACAAAATGTACACGTACCCTTTAAAGTTGTATGAAATGTACACGTCCACTTTATAGTTATACAAAATGTACACATACCCTTTAAAGTTATATGAAATGTACACATCCACTTTATAGTTATACGAAATGTACACATACCCTTTAAAGTTGTATGAAATGTACACATCCACTTTATAGTTATACAAAATGTGCACGTACCCTTTAAAGTTATATGAAATGTACACGTCCACTTTATGGTTATGCAAAATGTACATGTACCCTTTAAAGTTATATGAAACGTACATGTTTACTTTAAAGTTATATGAAATTTACACGTACCCTTTAAAGTTATATGAAATGTACACGTTCACTTTAAAGGAGTTATGTGCACGTAAACTTTGAAATGTAAATGTACACATTCACTTTTAAAGTTATTTGAAATGTATGTGCACGTACACTTTAAAGTTATACGAAATGTACACGTACACTTCAAAGTTATACGAAATGTACACGTACCCTTTAATATTGCGTGTGCAAAGTTGGTAAAGACCTAGTCCAACAGACTCAGCTATAATTGCTGTCAAAGGTGCTTCTCCCAAGTTATTTTCTCAGGGTTGTGGACGATTATCCAACCAAGATATTCTATGTTTGTATTTTAAATAGTTTCTGAAATTTGTAGAATTTGTTTTTCACTTGGAAGTTGTGGGTTATGATGTGTAAATAAAAGTAGAAAAAGTGTGATTGAATGCATTTTTATTCCAGCCCATAAGGCAACAAAAGGTGAAAAATTTGAAAGTAGGTGTAGACTTTCTCCGGGGACTGTAGATACTCGTATAAAAGCCCCCAAAAACGTAATTGGATGGAATTATTTTATTCGAAATATTTAGGCCGAGTGGACGATATGATGTTTCGTAGCAAGAAAAAACGTTATTTTAAAACACGACATGTACAAATGTGACCCTATTTTCTTTATCTTCTGGGACATTTCATTTTGATAGTACAGCCTCGTGAGCGTGCCAAAGTGCGAAGCCTCGGTCTAGCATCAGGTGTGCTTATATCTTCTTTATTTATTAGACGCCCTCGGACGTAAATGAACACTCATTTTACTCTCCGTGCATTACACATCATGTGCAGCAAATTTCACCTCCCTATGCCTTGCATTTATTATTTTAAAAAACGTTTCTGTACACCGCCCTTGAGGCTCGGTTTACAAGTCACTGTCTACATTTCCAATGGAAGAGATGTAATTACTCTTTTATGAAAAAAAAATTTTGAGTTTTTTTTTATTTTTTTTAATCCTGAAAAATGGACCGGAGTAAACACAGTCATGTTAAAAGATTGGTCTTTAAAACCTTACTCAAATCGTCTTTATGAAGAGGGACGAACAAATAAAAAAAATACACAGATACACACTGTGTTTTATATCGGTAGATAGATATTGCTAGATGTACAGTATATATTTATGTATATGTATATGTATATGTATATATATATATATATATATATATATATGTATATATATATATATATATATATATATATATATATATATATATATGTATATATATATATATGTATATATATATATATATATATATATATACATATATATATATATATACATATATATATATATATACATATATATATGTATATATATATATGTATATATATATATATGTATATATATATGTATATATATATATACATATATATATATATATATATATATATATATATATATATATATATATATATATATGTATATATATATATATATATATATATATATATATATATATATATATATATATATATATATATATATATATATATATATATATATATATATGTATATATATATATATATATATATATATATATATATATATATATATATATATATATATATATATATATATATATATATATATATATATATATATATATATATATATATATATATATATATATATATATATATATATATATATATATATATGTTATATGAAATATATATAATGAAATATATATATATATATATAATGAAAATATATATATATATATATATATATATAATATATATATATATATATATATATATATATATATATATATATATATATATATATATATATATATATATATATATATATATATGTTATATGAAATGTACACGTTCACTTTAAAGTGACTTCATATATATATATATATATATATATATATATATATATATATATATATATATATATATATATATATATATATATATATATATATATCTCACCTCTCTCCTCTCTCCTCTCTCCTCTCTCCTCTCCTCTCTCCTCTCTCCTCTCTCCTCTCTCCTCTCTCCTCTCTCCTCTCTCCTCTCTCCTCTCTCCTCTCTCCTCTCTCTTCCCCCTCTCTGATTCCCTTACTTCATGTCCAAGAGTTATTCATATTCTACACATTCCCGTTCTTTCCCCTCATTAAATCCCCCCTACCCTCCAAACTCTTTCCCATTTTCTGCAATCTACGACTCTCCCTTTCAATACCGTACTTGTTCTTTTTAACTTTTTTTCTCATTTTTTTTGTTTTTCCTTCTCCCTGTTTGGATTTCCTGTCTTCATTTCAGTGTACAGTATTTGTTAAATTAATTACCGTCCATGTCTTCGTATTGCTCTGCTTATTCAAATACTGATATGATTATATGGTTGCGTTTGAGAGTACGTTAAGGTGGAGTGTTACCTTTTAAGTTGTGCAAAAAATTGCTTTGTTTGAAATTCAACAAATGAATTAGTGAGTTTTGGGAGTGAGAGATGATTTCTCCACACAATGTAGTTCACTCAACATCGTTCATACATCTGGTTACAAATTTATTACTGTACAAAACCGTAAGAGAGGCATGTACTTATTCACTACTTCCAAGACAACAGCTGGTTACTTGTGCGTCATTTTTCAGGAGGACCCTCGACTCAAGGTTCCTGTTCACATGCGCAAGAGGGCAAGCCTAGACCCGTCTGACCTGGGACCTTTACCTGTAAGTGTTTGCAGTCTTGGTACAAATGCCATTGCCTACCAGTAGATTTGTTTGAGCTGATTAAGTTGGGCAGGAGGTGATGTCATTTTATGGAGCTTTCACTGGTATTCTATATTCCTTTCCTCAATGACATCGTGTTGCCGTCTTGTTCTACTCCTGCAATGGACCATATTCGATACTCTCCCCTTCTCCCCCTGCTCCCCCCCCCCGATCTCCCAACTTCCTTTTTCTGCCTTTGCAGCCTGGATGGGAAGAAAGAACCCACACTGATGGACGAACTTTCTACATTGACCACAGTAAGTGGCTTTGTTTTTGCACAGTTAATAATTTTGCACCTGGGCCATGAACTGGGGGTCAAATCCTCCAAAAAATCATGACATATTTCATGTGTTCCACAATGTTGATTGCATGTACAAAGTTTCATAACAAAAATGTTTTAAAATATAGTTATAATTTTTGGTGTTTGACCTTTTGACCCAGGTCCAGGGGGTGGGGCCAAAAATGATAATGCTCTCACACCTTCTTGCCATGTGGTGTTCATAACTATCTTGTGTGGTATATTTCTGCACAACCGTTTAGGAGGAGATAGCGTGACAGAGCCAATTGCAATATCCCCCCCCCTATTTTCAAAAAAAGTGTCAAAGGTCAAGGTCATTTAGGAAAATTTTCCAATGTAAATATGGTATTTTGAACCAACCCCAAAACCACTCTCCCCTTCATGCATACGTAGTAAATAGATGGCTCCTAAAATCTGAGCTAAAGTCCACCGAAATTTGAAGGTGAAAAGCATGGCCTCGCTATCTTATTTTTGTCTCTTTATAGAAATAACAAGATATCCAGATAGATCTTTTGTTTTTTGGAAGGATGGCTTATTCTGTGATAGAACAGCTTGATATTTATGCAATTACAGTCTCACTTTGAATGTCACTTCCTCCAGAAACTGGGTGCACCTGACATACCTGCACATCATTTTACTTATATCATCTCAAACAAACACTATAATAACGAGAATGGCACTCGGTAGAGTGCACACCTCCACCAGGCTGAACAGTTTACATTTTGTATTCCACTAATAGGCCAGATATGGATCTGCATCCGGACCTGAACTAAAATCTAATCAGCTTATTCTCGTCACCTAACTCATCCAACTAGTTTTATCCCAACTCTTCCACAACTTTTTGAAATATCATACTATATGTTGTTGTTGACCCACCTCTCAATGGTGAAAAATAAAAAAACAAACAGCCTTTTTACAACCATTTTTCCCTGCTGAGCAGGGGTTAGCTTTTTGCGGCTCCATGCAATCATGGTTCCCTTCTTGAGGCAATGTTTTTTATGGCTGGATGCCCTTCCTCACGCCAACCCTGGTCGCCTCTTACGACACACAGGGATATGGTACACCTATTTTAACCGGAGCGTACACCGGTACCAGTACACTGGTACTCATTTTGCCGACCTCGGAAGGATGACAGGCTGAGTCAACCCCCTGGTGTTAATTCAGTGGCAAACGGGGCTCAAACTCAGGACCTGAGGATCCCAATCCAGCCACCCTAACCACTAAGCCAACAACTGTCACCACACTTGTTTTCCAGCAGAAGTCCAAGATGACATGGTGGTATACAATCAGCTTACTGTTGAGGGATAGACTTGAATGATGCCACTCTTAACTTTGGAGGAGTAGAACATGGATGTTGCACTGGCTAATCTCTTCTGGATTTCACCATCCAAGTTTCTTGAAGATCGGAGTAAAAATGTGACCTGCAGGTGATTGAAATTTAAACAGACAGACAGACAGACAGGGTTGAAAACATAATGTCTGTCCACCTTCAGTGGTGGAAGTAATAACGAGAGAGTTCTAAGAACACGATACCCCATGCGGTGTTCCAGTACATACTTAAGTTTTAATAAAATAATGACATTAAAGATTGTTAAAGAAAATTCTGGAAGTTTATCACGATTGAAGCAGTCTTGTTCATCACCCTTATACACCACCTTTTTAACATGTCCAAAATCTACTAAACTGAAGGCTTACAATGGTGAAGAATCCCTTTGAATTTTTTTTTTAAAAACTGCATCCACATCCGTATCTTAACCAAAATCAAATCAATTAGTTCTTGTCATAAACCCAACTTGTCCACCAAGTTTCGTTTCGGCCAAATCCGTCCACAACGTTTTTGAGACATTGTTTTTAGCCATATCACTCAATGGTGGAGAATCACTTAAAAAAATTATTGCATCTGAATATTCACCAAAATGGAATCAATTCGTCTTTGTCATACACTCAACCTGTCCACCATGTTTCATCCAAATCTCTCCATGACGTTTTGAGATATCGTGCTCTATCGTTTTTGGCATTATCTCTCGATGGCGAAGAATCACTTAAATTCTCCGATTCGGATTTTCACTTTCTAATCAATTTGTCTGTCACACACCCAACGTGTCTTCCAAATTTTGTCTGAATCCATCCACAATTTTTTGAGATATTTTGCTCACAGACAAACAAACAGATAAGAAAGATATTGTGCATAGTATGATACTTGCAAAATCCAAATAAACAATCATTGCCATGGAAACAATAATTTGGTAATTTGGAAACTTTGACCTATCAAGTGTTTTACATGATGCATTGTTGTGCATAACAAATTTGGTGGATACACTTTGTATTTGCCACCTAATAGGTGTTTTCCATGTTTTGGATGGCATTGACCTTGACCATTGACTAACTATGACCACATTGTATACACATATGCTCCACGTACGTACAAATAAGCAATGCGAGTTTCAATCTGATATCTTTAAAAATTCCTGAGGTTTGGCAATTTATTAAATCACAAAAATATCCCATTTGATTATCAATCAATCAATATGTCCCCATCACTTATGATGATGGGTGACACTGCAGCCTTCTGTACCATCTCTTGCACTGCTTGGCTGCCTTTGCAGTAACAGTAGCCTCTGTAATCAATGCACCCTTTCTAATAGCTTCTCTCCAGCTTTGCATTATTTGTGTTACGTCATGCCAGTTCTCTTCAATATTGAAGATCTTTCGGTCTTCCTTGATGACATCCTTCCAACGTTTACAGGGCCCGCCACATGGGTGAGTTCCAGTGGCTAGTTCACAAAAAGTACTCTTTGGGAGATGATGGTCTGGCATTTGGCACACGTGACGCAACCACCTCAGTCTTGATGTCCTCACCATCATGCTTCTGCTTGTTATGTTGGCATGGACTAGGACTTCCATATTGGTGATCTTTTCTCACCAGTGAATATGCATGATGTTGCGAAAGCATCTTTGGTGGAACAGATCCAGCTGGTGTTGGTGTTTAGTTAGGGTAGCCCAGGTCTCGCTACCATATAGCAGTATGCCAAGATGACATGGTAGTATACAATCAGCTTACTGTTGAGGGATAGACCTCAACGGTGCCACTCTCAACTTTGGAGTGAGTAGAACATGGATGTTGCACTGGCTAATCTCTTCTGGATTTCACCATCCAGTTTTCCACCACTGGTGATCATACTCTAACTTCTCAAGTACACAAACTTGTCTGCTATTTTTAATGGGGTGTCTCCAAGAATAATGGGCATCACTCCAGCTAATTGTGATGGTTAGTGTAGTATCTCTTTTTTTTCTTCACTAATTGCCAGTCCCCACCACCTTGTGCATTTCATTATAATGGGGTGAAATTGTTGTCATGCATACCTTTTTCTTTGCCATGTGAGACTTTTCCCTTTGCCATTAACCAAGATGAGCACAACCTGAAGAAAGAAAGAAATTAATTATATTTTGTGCCCTCTTAGCTTGGTCCTGAGGTGGTTTATCAATGGGGGGCCTTTTGATTATGACTGGTGAACCTCAAGTGTTATTGCAGAAGCCCCTCAGACAGATGTTCGAATGGGGTCTGTGGAGTGTTAGGGTGCAAAGGATTTGATTGGGGTCTACAGGGTCCTCATGGGTCTTGAGGGTCTTAAAGGGTCTTTTTGGTTTTGAAGGGCCTGGGGGGGGTCTTGGAGGGTCTTAAATTGGAGGGTCTTGGAGGTTATGAAGGGTCTTGGGGGTCTTGGAGTTATAAAAGGCCTTCAAATGTTTAAGATGGTCTAAAGGGGTCTAAAAGGTCAAAGGGGTTAAAAAAGGTGAAAGGGCTCGAAAGGTCTACATGTCTCAAAGGCATGTTCCAATCGTCCTTAATTAATAGAGGTAATTAATAGACTTATTCAATGTCTAATAATAAGTAATTAATAGACGTACTCATGGTCCATCTCATGTTCAAACAGTACGTAATTAATAGATATACTCACTTGGGTCGACCAAGGCATCACCTCGATGAGGGTTCATCGTCCACCCATGTTTTTCCGTTTTATATACAGTATATACATGGATATCAAGTGAATCGGTTGAAAATTGACGATTTATGTGACTTTGACCTTTGACATGTTGACCTCAAAAACAATGGAGTTCCAGCTTATCACTACCTCCACCAGGTGGTGAAGTTTCTTTAAGATCGGAGTAAAAATGTGACCTGCAGGCGATTGACATTCAAACAAACAAACAGACAATAACAGACCAGACCAACCAACATACTTGCAAATCTTTGATTTTGCAAGTAACAAACAAACAAACAAACAAACAAACAGACAGACAGGGTTGAAAACATAACATCTGTCCACCTTCAGTGGCAGAAGTAATAACGAGAGAGTTCTTAAAACACAATACCTCATGCAGTGTTCAGGTACATACTTCAGTTTTAATAAAATAATGATGTTACAGGTTGCTAAAGAAAATTCTGGAAGTTTCGCGCTATTGAAAGCAGTCTTGTTCATCACCCTTCTGCGCCACCTTATTTAACATGTCCAAGGTCTGCTAAACTGGAGGTTCTTAGAAGTGACGAGAATGTGATTTGCATTCTGCAGTATTCAAGTTCATAATTCAAATTAAATAAAATAGATTTTAAAAGTCATGCAAACGAATTAATTCTGGAATTTACCGCCGTTACACCACCATTGACGCAGTGTCTATTACGCCACCCTATCTAACACGTCATATTAGTTTTTTGTGCATGTTGTATGCGTCCTTCATGACATCCTAAAAACAGTAAGTTTCCTGTTTGGAATGATCTTCAATTTTATTTGACCGCCAGACAGGCAGACAGAGTAAAAAAATAAATCATCTCGCTCCTCTCTGCGTGTGTGCGTTCGGAACAAATTCACAGCCAAAGTCCTGTAAAACTGCAGGTTCGTTTTTCTGATTCATGTGCAAAATTTGAAATCGTTTTAAATAAGTTGTTTCTCAATCATAAACTGACATTTACAGATGGATGGACGGATGGATGGACGGATGGACGGACAGGCGGACATGAACCAATTGCTTAACCCTGCTTTTCACTTCATGTACATGAGGAAATAATAGATATTGGTCGATCTGAAAAGTCCTTGCAGTGCAAAGCCTAAAGTGGGATTAAGCAATTTGTACATTCTGTCTGTCCACAGACGGCAGTCTCTGATCGAGGAACTACTTCATTTAAATTGAATTTTATATTTTGAACACTGGAGAACACAAATCAGACCATGAATCGGAACACGAACCGACAGTTTAGTAGTACCTTGTCTCTGAATTTGGAGCACCCATGAGCACAGATTAAGACAGATTAGATTTAAGGCAATCTGTCTGTCTGCCTGTCTGACAAACAAGATTTAAAATCATTCCAAACTGGAAACTTACTGTTTTTAGGGACGTCATAAGCGACACAAACAATCGGTACAATTAACTAATTTAACATGCTAAATAAGGTGGTGTAAAAAGACGGCGCATCAACGGTGGTAAACTTCCGAAAAAAGTTTCTTTAAAACTTTTATTTCATTTCAATTGAATTACATATGAGGTGTGATCAAAATGTTTGGTGAAAGATGTCGCTACTATCGAACGCGTAATGATTGGTGATATCAGTGAGCAGGGCTTAAGATCCTTTTTCTCAAGACTGTAAGATGTTCGATGAACTCTTTAGTTTTGTTGTTGTTTCTGGGTGGAGATACTGCTGTCTGTTGCACCATGTTCATCAGTGTGTGATGCATTTGTCAGGGAGCTGCGTTGAAGGAGGAAGTTGTGGTGTTGGAGAGAGGATGTGTATATGTTGTGGGTTTAAATTAAAGGAGAGAAGGAGAGCACAGAATACCTTCGCATTTTTGCATATGTAATATGTAAATAACCCCCAATATGGACAAGATGTTAAATGCATTGGGTTGCGTACGTGGATACTGTGCAACAACGGATTTCGGTACGTTTAATTCCTGGCAGCATCCTGAAGTTGTGGTTTATGCGTTTGGAATAATTTTTGTCAAATTATAGTTGCACACAAGCCATTGTTGGATAATGATTTATGTGCATAATGTGATGGAGCATTGTGAACAATATAGGTTCTGACTGTGTTATTAGAGTACATGTGTGGTTGTTTATTCTCTTTATAATCCGCCAGACATGAAACGCACACAATGGGAAGATCCAAGATTACAAAACCCTGCCATCACCGGACCTGTAAGGACACATACTTCTCTCGCTCGTTGTAGTGCTTTCCACGAATGATAGCCCTGCACATGGCAACTGATGTCTGTTGGGGTTTTTTTTTCTTCCCCCAGGCTGTACCGTATTCCAGAGACTACAAGCAGAAGTACGACTTCTTCCGAAAGAAACTGAAGAAACCCGTATGTTCCTCGCAGTGTCACCTTTAGATATTTGTAATTATTTTTCCATTGGGCTGGGCTATCTCACAAACGTCGGATGTTGTGAACAAATGATACTCTATTCTTTATCTCTCCCTTTTCTCAGTATCTCCAAACTGAATCGTCATTGAATGAAATGCCTCTTCCTTTAAAAGCTTTAAAGGACATTTTAAAATGCTTCACTTCCCTTATTTCTCCATGAGGAGCACCGCACGTGTTCTTCTTCTCCTTCTTCTCCTCCTTCTTCTCCTCCTTCTTCTCCTCCTTCTTCTCCTCCTTCTCCTCCTCCTTCTCCTCCTTCTTCTCCTCCTTCTCCTCCTCCTTCTCCTCCTCCTTCTCCTCCTCCTCCTCCTTCTCCTCCTCCTTCTCCTCCTTCTACTCGTCCTTCTCATCCTCCTTCTCCTCCTCCTCCTCCTCCTCCTTCTCCTCCTCCTTCTCCTCCTCCTTCTCCTCCTCCTTCTCCTCCTCCTTCTCCTCCTCCTTCTCCTCCTCCTTCTCCTCCTCCTTCTCCTCCTCCTTCTCCTCCTCCTTCTCCTCCTCCTTCTCCTCCTCCTTCTCCTCCTCCTTCTCCTCCTCCTTCTCCTCCTCCTTCTCCTCCTCCTTCTCCTCCTCCTTCTCCTCCTCCTTCTCCTCCTCCTTCTCCTCCTCCTTCTCCTCCTCCTCCTCCTCCTCCTCCTTCTCCTCCTCCTCCTCCTCCTCCTCCTCCTCCTCCTTCTCCTCCTCCTTCTCCTCCTCCTTCTCCTCCTCCTCCTCCTCCTCCTCCTCCTTCTCCTCTTTCTCCTTCTTCTCCTTCTTCTTCTCCTTCTTCTTCTCCTTCTTCTTCTCCTTCTTCTTCTCCTTCTTCTTCTCCTTCTTCTTCTCCTTCTTCTTCTCCTTCTTCTTCTCCTTCTCCTTCTCCTTCTCCTTCTTCTTCTCCTTCTCCTTCTCCTTCTTCTTCTCCTCCTTCTTCTCCTCCTTCTTCTCCTCCTTCTTCTCCTCCTTCTCCTCCTTCTCCTCCTTCTCCTCCTTCTCCTCCTTCTCCTCCTTCTCCTCCTTCTCCTCCTTCTCCTCCTTCTCCTCCTTCTCCTCCTTCTTCTCCTTCTTCTCCTTCTTCTCCTTCTTCTCCCTCTTCTCCCTCTTCTCCCTCTTCTCCTTCTTCTCCTTCTTCCTCTTCTTCTTCTTCTTCTCCTTTTTCCTCTTCTTCTTCTTCTCCTTTTTCCTCTTCTTCTTCTTCTCCTTTTTCCTCTTCATCGTAATCTATTCCACCTCTTCGTATTCTTCTTTACACGGCTTGTTTCCCAAACCTGTCTCACTCCGAATCACTTCATCCATCAACCTTCCTCCCATACCAATGATGTGTTTCTAGAAGTCCAGTTTGCATGGGTTGTCTGCACACTATAGTAAATTCCCCTTTACGTCCATTGATGGTGTCAAACACCACCATGTCGCTACCCTGACAGCAAAACCCCACATCTTCTACATACCTGCATCTTTCCAACCCCACCATTTCTCGATGTCATCCCATTCAGCATCCCTCGGCTTCATTACCATCTTTCTGCATCCCCCTCACCCCACCCCCTAATGGGCCATTCCAAATTGTGTAACGCATGAAGGGGTGGGGGAGGGGGAGTGTATGTCCTAAAGATTAAAATATTTGATGATGCACGTATTCAATACATGAATGATGAGAGCAAATCGCTTTATTTAAACCATCATTGCGTTTTCCACAGACATATAATCTCATTTGCAAACTGAAATAAATGAACATATAGTTGCGGGCCGGGGACCGGTGGCGAGAACGACCACGAGGTGGGGGAAGTTATGTCGTCTCCCACCAGACTCTCCGGAATTGTAGGCCGTCGCTCACGGATAATTCCGTGAGGTGGTGGGTCGCTGAACCGACCGTGGGCGCAAATACCTCCACCGCATAGCGTAGGGTCCTTTTGTCTCGAACCAATTTACCTAATTAACCACGCGGTGTCGTCTACCAGAGAACCACGCTCTCGGCACGTCTTGCTCGAACCAGGTCGCTCTACCGACTGCGGTAGAGTTCTAACTACCGACTACCAACTCCGGTTCGGGTGCAGTCGAGCGGAACTGCCAAAGCCGTGCCGGCTAGGATGAACAGATTAACGGGAACAAAGACCTGGCTAAAACTCAGATCCGAACGATGCTGGACCAATGAAGGAAAAGACAAAAACGAACTGGGAACATTTCTAATGATGGTTTATTTATAAGAAACGAGGAAATTTATGTAGCACAGAAAGAGGTTTATTGGGGTGTTATGCAGGGGAAAGAACGAAGATGTAGTGCGACAATTTACAGCAACTTACAAAGCAGACACAGAGCAGACTTGAGCGGGAATTATACAGGCAAGATTTACAATGATCGAAAACACTTATCCAGTTTCTACTTATGAGACTGGCGACACGCACTCGGACAAAATAAACTCAGTTGAAGGCAAAGGACTTTTGCAGCCAGGGAGGGAGGCGGACTGAGGTCGCAGTTCTTTCGAGTACCTGAGTCTCAGGGAAAGGAATGCTCCATGGCTCGGCACCTGCCAACGGTCGTGCAGTCAGGTCCACAGCCGCCCGTGTGGAGTTCGGGTCCATGGAGGAGCTCGAGTGGGCCGGAACCAGTAGTCGGGCCATCGGGGCGAGACGTGAGTGGAGCCAAGCAGCGGGAACTCCTTCGTTTTCCAACCAACTCTGGCCTCCAAGCACAGAACGAACGACCCCCAAAGAACTCAAGACTGAGGATGATGTCGTGGTTTATAGACCTCCCTCAGCGGGGCAGGGCCTTGGTCAAAACTGACGTCACTGTCTGCCCTGATTGGACGGGGCTCCCATGGGTTCGCCCTTTCTGGGCGGGGCCTCGGCCAGGCACCGGCGAAGCCCGCCCACTCCACGTGTGTGGACTCGTCAAGAAAGATTTGGAGCGTTTGGAGAAGCCGAATAGGAACTGCGACAGCGAAGATTCTGTCTCTGAAAAACGAGCCTCCAGAGACAACAGGTGGACCGTGGTACATTGTTGCCAGCAAACCGAAGGCTGCAAGCGCTCGGGTACCGTGGATCGCAATGGAGGATGGGATATAAAGATTACCCTAACTAAAAAAACCATTGCAACGCACCCCTTCGATTTCTCACTACACACGAGGAGGGGTTCTGTCGACACATATACTTAACGGCAGAACTGACTTGGGACACCTGTATGTTGTATGCGTACGGTTCCGAGAACCATAACAATATTGTTGTGGGCTGGAGGTCCGGTGCCGAGAACGACCACTAGGTGGGGAAAGTTACGTCGTCTCCACCAGACTCCCCGGAATTGTAGGCCGTCGCTCTCGGATAACTCCATAAGCCGGCGGGTTGCTGAACCGACCGTGGACGCCAATATCTCAACCGCGTAGCGTAGGATCTTTTTGTCGAGAACCAATTTACCTAATTTACTATGCGATTTGGACTACCGGGGAACCACACCCTCGGCACGTCTTGCTCGAACCGGGTCACTCTACCGACTGCGGTAGCGTTCCAACTACCGACTACCAACTCCGGTTCGGGTGCAGTCGAGCGGAACTGCCAAAGCCGTGCCAGCTGGGATGAGCAGATTAACGGGAACAAAGACCCGGCTAAAACTCAGATCCGAACCATGCTGGACCAATGAAAGAAAGGACGGAAACGAACTGGGAACATTTTTAGAATCATTTATTTATAATAAACGAGGACACAGAGCAAGACTTATCACGGAAATGCAAGCAAGAATTTACAATGATGGAAAACACTTGACAGTTGTACTTATAAGATGGGCCCACACACTCAGACGCACACTCAGACGATTTGTTGAAACATCCCCGCAGCCAGAGAGGGAGAGATGAGCTGGGGGTCACAGTTCACGTGGGACCTGCACGTTGAAGGGAGGGAGTGCTCCGCGGTGTGGCACCTGCAATTGGTCGTGTGGCTTGGCCCACAGTCACACGCGTGGGACTCGTGCCCGTGGAGGAAACCGAGCGGGGCAGTCGGAGTCCCAGGGCGGAGATCAGGGTCGCGGACGGGACCCAGGAAAACTCCACGAACGCCAGCAAAACGTAGAGCGCACACCAACCAACTTGCTCCTCCAAAAGAACTCTCGTTCCTCCTCCAAGAGACTTACTCAGAACCAACGACCGAACCCCCTCAGAACTCTCCGCTGAGGATGGCGTCGTAACTTTCTTGGACCTCCCCGAACGGGGCGCGGACTCAGTGGAACAGACGTCACTGTCTGCCCTGATTGGATGGGGCTTCCATGGGTCCGTCCTTTCTGGGCGGGGTGTCGGCCATGCAGGGAAAACCCCGCCCCCACTTCACACGTGCCCATACTCGTCAAAAAGAAGTTACAAAGTTTGTGGAAGCCGAGAAGGACCTGCCAGAGATTCTGCCTCGGACAGTGAGTCGCCGGTTATGCGAGTGAAGCACTTGTTCAGTGGTGTTGTCGGTTTGTTTGTT
>NC_140963.1:57507568-57640068 GCF_056783735.1 Eptatretus burgeri | reverse complement strand
ACATCAGTCTTGAAGTCCGAATGATTCACCTTGAGAGCATACTCACATCTTGTCCACTGGTCTTGATGAGATTGGTGAATCCTGGTTATGGCAGTGCAATCATGGATTTCTAAACATGAAGCAACCAGCCTTGTGTGAGCCTGTGGAAGTGGATGCAGTATTGTGGCATTATTTAGCTGTTCTGCTTAGTTCCACATCACATACCTTCAGCTTCATTGGCCTTGTTGAGGAAACTAAGCTAGTGCACTGTGAACAATGTTCAATGAAGGAAGGTGAATGGTTTCTTGCATTGGCAAAAAGCATTCGTGATTCTGCCATCTTGTCTGCCCGTGTGCTATTTTTTCCCCTGTGCTTGTGTACCCCAGTCACTGTATAAATTGACTTGCATTGAGTGTGCTGAGAGTGAAAATGTACTGACAAGGGAAGGTAATGGATATGTTGGGTAAAATGGCCTTTTGTTCTTTCTCATCGTATTTTGCTTTCTTGGCCACCTGCCTTTATTCTTTTTAATTTTTCATTATTATCTTTCACTCCTACAGACTGACATTCCGAACAGATTTGAAATGAAACTTCATCGAAACAACATCTTGGAAGAGTCATATCGTAAGATGATGGCCGTGAAACGACCCGATGTGCTCAAGGCGCGTCTCTGGATCGAGTTTGAAACTGAGAAAGGCTTGGATTATGGTGGAGTTGCTCGCGAGTGGTTCTTCCTCATTTCCAAGGAGATGTTTAACCCTTACTATGGACTGTTTGAGTACTCTGCCACGTAAGAGAACCTTTTTGTTCTTCGTTGTTTTGTTTTGTTTTTTAAACATCCACTGTGGCTATGGGATTTCTTCAATGCCTTTAGCTTTCTGATAAACATGGCCTCGGTGTTTCTGTAGAGACAACTACACGTTGCAGATTAATCCAAACTCAGGCCTATGCAACGAGGAGCACCTCAGCTACTTCAAATTTATCGGACGTGTGGCTGGAATGGCCGTATTCCATGGAAAACTTTTGGATGGTGAGTGCTAAGTTGCACGTCAAATATTTCTCAACATGTTCAACCTTGATTTTCTTATCGAGCTATAATCTGTTGTGAAAGGGCTTCATAAATGGCACTATTTATTCGAGTCAAACATAATGGGACTAGATGTAAATGATAAACTGATGAGCATGGAGTTTAACAGGGAGGCACAGTTTGCTCACTTTAAACCTCCATTGACAGGCTTCTTTATCCGCCCCTTCTACAAGATGATGCTTCAGAAAACAATTGTGCTGAAGGACATGGAGTCAGTGGTAAGTCATCATGCTTAGCACCATCCTCACTGAGCTCCTCTTGATAAAACCAATGAATGTTTAAGTTTATAACCGCTTCAATGAAATGCAGTTGGTTTTGGTGTGTTTGTTTGGTGATGAAGTTTTAATTGGTTGGTTATGCAGTTTAAACCATTTTTTTAATCTCACAATCAATCATTGTGATGTTTTTTTTTTCGTTCAAATCTCACAATTTGGTGTGTCTGCAATATGCTTGGCTGTTTACTTCCATTCTTTGTTCATTGAGTTGCTCATCATTACCTCCACCACCGAAGGTGGACAGAGGCGATGTTCTCACATTTCACCCCTGTCAAACTCTATTTGTCTGTCTGTCTGTGAGCAGGATATCTTAAAAAGTTGTGCACTGATTCGGATAAAATTTGGTGGACAGGTTGGGTGTGTGACAAGGACTAATTGATTTGATTTTGGTGAAGATCTGGATCCGTATCTGGATACTATAATTTTTAAGTGATTCTTCACCATTGAGAGATAGGGCCAAAAACAATATTCAGCATGATATCTCAAAAAGTTGTGAACGGATTTGGACGAAACTTGATGAAGCAGGTTGGGTGTGTGACGAGGAAGAATTGATTCGATATTGGTGACGTTCCAAATATGGATCCAAATGTGGGAATTTCTCACGAATTCCTCACTATTGAGAGATTGGGCCAAAAACTATATTGTTGCGGGTTGGGGTCCGGTGGCGAGAACGACCACTAGGTGGGGGAAGCTACGTCGTCTCCCACCAGACTCCCGGAATTGTTGGCTGTCTCTCACGGATAATTCCGTGACGCGGCGGGTCGCTTAACCGACCGTGGATGCCAATACCTCAACCGCGTAGCGTAGGGTCTTCCTGCCAGGTTTAATCAGTTTACCTAATTAACCATGCGGTTTCGACTACTGGGGAACCTCGTCCTCGGTACGCCTTGCCCAAACCGGATCACCCTACCAACTACGGTAGAGTACCAGCTACCAACTCCGCATCGGATGCAGCCGAGCAGAACTGCCAAGGACGTACCGGCTAGAATGAACAGATTATCGGGGATAAAGACCCGGCTAAACTTAGATCCCAACCATGCTGGACCAATGGATGAAAAGACAAAAACGAGCTGGGAACATTTCTACAATGATTTATTTACAGTAGGCGAGGAAAAACATGTGGCACAGGAACAAGTTTATTGGTGTGTTATGCAGGGGAAAGGAGAGAGAGATGTAGTGTGACAATTTTTACAGCAACTTACGAAAGCGGACACAGAGCAGACTTAACGCGAGAATAATAAAAGCAAGAATTCCAATAATCAAAGAACTTATACAGTTTACTTATAAGACAGGCGCCACACACTCAGACAAAATCAACCCAATTAATAGAAAAGGGGACCTTTTGCAGCCAGGAAGGGAAGGAGCTGAGGTCGCAGTTCTCAGTACCTGAGAGTTTCGGGGGAAGAGATGCTCCGTGGTGCGGCACCTGATAAAGGTTGAGTTGTTCAGCCACAACCGTACGTGTGGAGTTCGTGTCCGTGAAGGAGCTTGAGTGGAGAGCGCGGGCCGCCGAGGCGAGACGTGGGTAGACACTTCGCAACAATGCCATCGAACCCACCGAACTCTCCGACCACCAAAGAACCAACGACCTTCCTTCTTTCTTACTCAAGACCATTCCACCAACTCAACCACCCCCAACCCTACTCTGAGGATCGCTTTGTACTTTATAGATCCCCCTGGGTGGGGAGGGGCCTTGGCGAAGCTGACGTCATCATCCGTCCCAATTGGACAGGGCCTTCATTGTGTCCGCCCTTTCTGGACGGGGTTTCGGCCAGGCCGGCAAGCCCGCCCACTCCACGAGTGCCTGGACCCGCCAAGAAGGAACGACTGCAAGATTTTGCCGCTAAAAAAATGAGTCTGGTAAGGCGAGTAAGTGGTAAAGCACTTGTCCAGCCCAAACGAGAGTAGCAAATGAGAGGAAGGTACTGCGGCTCCAACAACAGGGAAATAAAATAAAAGGGGGGAAAATGATTTATTAATCTAACTAAAAAAACATTGCAGCGCACCCCTTTTGCTCTCCCACTACACACAAGGGAGGGATCTATCTGCACATATACTAATGGCATAACTAACTTCGGGACAACTGTATGTTTGTATGCATACGGTTCCTAGAACCGTAACAATATATAGCATGATATTTCAAAAATTTGTGGACGAGTTGTGACAAAAGTAGATGGATGAATTGGTTATGTGACAAGAACAAGCCGATTAGATTTTCGGTCAGGTCTGGATCCAGATCCAGCCTATCAGTGGGTTACAAAACGTAAACTCTTCAGCCTGGTGGAGGTATTCGCTCTATCTACTGAGTGCCATTCTAGTTGCAAATGTGTCGGCAATGATGCGATTCTCACTGGATGATGGGCAGACTTTCCTTTCCTGTTGTTGATTATCCCCATGCTTTTTTTTTTTAAAGGGATATTGTAATCAGCTCTTTCTATCTGTCGGTCTGTCCATTCATCCGTCACACTATTTTCAAATGGTTGTGGAGAAATTCATCAAAACTGGAAGTTCTGATCATCATATGGCTTGAAGGTGTGAGAGCAGTGTACTTTTTGGCCTTCTGATTGGGGCCCTGGGGTGTGGTCAAAACATCAAATACCAAAATAATGCAATTCTGGCCACATTTGAAAACATTTTTTATTGAAACTTTGCAAATGCAATCAAGATTGCTTTTTGTGTAAGGTAATCAAAAAATGTTATAATGGTTTTTTGCATTTGACCCCCGGTCCATGCCCCAGGGGCATGGTGAAGTTCCAACTATGGATCCTGTAACTTTGCGTCACAATGTGTCCTGTGACTGGGTCACAGGAGTCAAAACAAAACTCGTTTTTATTTTTTATTTTTTATTTTTTAAATCAAAATTTGATATTGGGTCATTCCTGGTCGAACGTTTTGCCATCTTTGAACTTGGCTTTAGGTAGGACACATGGGGATTTGTGATGGCATGCCATCAAATTCACTCTAGTTTAGTTCTGCAAAGGTATTGTATCCTGGAGTGATAATCCTTTGGAATAAGTGTAAACCAGGCTGTTTATGTGTACTCGTAGATTTTTGCTGTTGTAGTGTACAATATAAAACGTGGTCGAAATACTAATTCCCACTTCATCTTACCCAGTGAAGTTATTCAATGCTATGAGAACTTTGTGAGCAATGCAAAGAGGTGTCCTTCAGTCTGTGTAAACAGTAAGTTAAGTCCCAGACTGATAGCTACAGCATCTCGTCCATGTATGGCAAACCCACTATGTTATTCATTTATTTTAGGATGGTGAATATTATAACTCACTTATGTGGATTCTGGAAAACGATCCAACAGATCTGGATCTTCGCTTCTGCATCGACGAAGACCTTTTCGGTCAGGTATGCACTAAAAGCGACCGGTCGGTGTTGCTGCCACGACGCGTTTGCCTCTTGTGTTTTTCACCAAACTATCAGCACAGATGTTGGTGAAAACATTCTTCCTTTTCCTTTTCTGCAGACTCACCAAATCGAGCTGAAGCCCAATGGCTCAGAGGTGGTGGTGGTTGATGAGAACAAGAGGGAGTACATCGAGTGCGTGCTGCATCGTTTCTTATATTTCACACTAGTTTACACAATCTGTAAAATATATCAATTATCTCATATGTGGCATCAACTTCACCGCGCTGGTTTTTTTTAATGTATCTGCACATCGTGCTCGGCAGTTGTGGGCAAATTTATTTTGCTAATATATTCTGTTGCTTTGTGTGACGGTAAGTATGGCGATTCTGAAATGAATGGTTCAATGGAGCTTAATTGTCATTTTATTTCCTCTGTCTTTGGCGTTTTAATTAATGCCTCAAGGCGCAAAGCATTATTTATCTTTGGCTGTTCGCACCTCTCCGACAACACAGACATGTACTCGGCAAGGAGACTTTTCATTACCTGTGGGTATTTTCTCCATCTATAAATACTTGCTTTGATTTGCTCGGCTTTGCTCAACAAGCACAACTGTTATATAAAGGCTGTTAGCTTGCTGAGTTAGCCTGTCGTTGAAGAAAGATTATCTCAATAGATCATTCATGAATTGGCAAGTGTGACATCTGGGTTTGTGACATTGTGCACTTGTGACCAGAAGTGATGGGACAAAACGTTTCGAGGCTCCTCACCTCTCATCATGTTTCACGTTTGCTGTGCTGTTAGTGAAATATGAGCTTTGTGGAACGAAAATAACCTCTCCTGTCCCTGCAGCTTGGTGATCCAGTGGAGGTTTGCAAACCGGGTGCAGAAACAAATGAATGCATTCATGGAGGTAATGTATAACTAACAACGACACTTGTGAGATATTCAACTTCGAGCATGTCGCCAGGCACTGTTAGCATCGTGCATTCATGGACACGGGCCTTGTGTTTTTAATATTTGCTTTTCTGCTTTTGGTTCTTAGAACGTAGGCCATGTGTTAAGCTGACACCACGATGTTTTCCCTCCAGGGTTTTTGTGATTTGATATCGCTGGACCTGATCAAGATCTTTGACGAGAATGAGTTAGAGGTAAGGAGACAGATTTGTTTTTCACTGTTTTCGTTTGGATAACATTCCAAACCACATTCGGCTGTTTATAGAAGGGGGAAAATACTGGATGGTTTTTCAAAATGTTTTCCGATCACCAATTGATCGTAGTTATTTTTCTTAATATTTTTTCTGTTGCTGAAAGGAATGAATAAAGACAACCATTTACATCCTTATACATATGAAAATAGCACCAGTAATAGAAATTGCCATTGCAACAAATTACCAATGATTTCTGGCGAGATCCAGCCATGTCTTTGAAACGATTGGCTGGAATCACATTACAGTGACATATTCGTTTTGATTTTGGACAAGTGTGGACAATATCAATGTATATATAGCATTGTGCCCTCTAGAAAAAAAAAAATCTCGAAAACTGATGTTAATTGCTGCATAATGGTGCATTTTTTTTCAGCAAGGAACAATATATAGTCATTATTATTTATTTTTTTTGACTTATTTTGTATTTCAAGGTTGCAAGTTGAATCGTTTTTTAAAATTTTTTATTTTTAATTTAAATAATGCAGTCATAGCCAGCATTTAGTTTTATGCAGTTGCTATAGTTCAAGACATTTTCAAGGAATCTTTTTGAAAATGCTTCAGTATTGTTCTTGCTTGGAAGTTAGTGTGTGTGTGTATTTGTGCTCTTTTCCACAAACTTTGATAAGGAGGAAGAGTCAGTGTTGCCAATTCATCAATGCACAGTTGAATGTTGAAACCTATGCCTGTGGGCTATGACATGCTTTTGCAGTGAGTTAGAACTGCTGTGTTAATGCAGTTAAAGCTGCGATCATCGATGAATTGCAGTGATAAGCTTACCCTCAGCTCATCTTTGAGAGATGTGCAGTGGGTTTCAGATATTATTTCCCTTGTCCTGAGTGAATCTCCATTAATGCGTCCTTTGATGGCAAGGATTAGGCTCAAGTTGACGAGCTTCCCACATTGCCTGTAAACGTCGGAGATAAATGGTTGCCATATCACTCAGAAACTCGAGTAATGGTCGTGTTAACACTTTTATTTGGGACTGTTCTCTCATTCAGTACATCAGTATTTTGGTTCTGCATTTCATAGTGTTGAACAATGAGTTTCATGACTATTGTATTTCGCAAACTATAACATGAACATAGAAACACACGATTGATTTCATGCAAAACAAGTGAAAACGTTTAATCGATGAAACATCGCATTGATTGTTTGGTTCTAACGTGTCAACTCAGAACATTTAATTTTAGAGCAGTTCAATTTGCTGTTTAATATTTTAAGACGATCAACCGTTGTACTTGTGCTTCCTATTATTCGGTTGAACGTGCAAATTCAAAATATTTGTAATCATTTGTAAACGTTTTGTCATATTATTGCTGATGGATTTAAAAAGGTTTCTGTTCTGTTGCAGTACAGTATGTCAAAAATTATGTATATGCTTTTATTCTTGAAGATACTCTTGCACACATATCAAGTTGTGTTAGATACATCCTATTTTCATGATATGAGGGAAATGGAAGGCTATGTATGGGGAAACAAGAAAAAGAGCAATCAGAGATTGCAAACCCTCACCAGGACTTCTTTTGAGTGGTGTATTTTTATAGGTTTTAGGGTAAATCCAATATGGCTGCCAAACCATGTGACCTATGATGTCATATGTGTGACGCTTATGTTCCTCATGGATAGACGGGCATATGTGTAAAGTTTCGCCTCGATATTTTCAGCCATTTCAGAGATTTTTGAAAGTTAAAAAAAAAACCCCAAAAAAACAATATGGCTGCCGAATCATGTGATTGATGACGTCATCAAAAATTTTGTGGGCCATTCATCCTATGACGTCATAAAAATCACCCTTATTCCACATTAGTAGTACTTGCTGCAGTATGTGCCAAGTTTCAATTTTTTCCTTGGTGCGGTTTCAGAGATACAGAGGTCCAAAGTTTTTTTCCGTTTTTCCAATACGGCTGCCACACCACCTGACCTATGATATAATTATCATTAAAACATTCTGCATGAGTAGTCGCATCAATGGTGAAAATTATGTCTCAATCCGACAAGCGGTTGTGGAGAAAAACACGAAAGTTCTGTGCGGACAAACAGACAGGCAAATGAAAAATCACTCATAGAGTGACAACTTGGCAAAACAGCACAAAGTAGAACGGCACTCGGCAAAGCGCATACCTCGGCCAGGTGGAACAGTTCACGTTTTGTATCCCACTGATGGGCTGGGTGCGAACCAAAATCCAATCTGTTTGTTCTCGTCACCTATCCAACTCATCCACCTTGTTTTGTCATAACTTGTCCACAACTTTTTGAGATATAGTGATATCTTTAGTTTTTGGCCCCATCTATCAATTTTAGAAATTATGCCTGTGTTGACCTTTTGACCTTAAAATTGATTGGTACTTGAATTCTGCGACATGACATGAAAATGATCATCAAATTTCAAGTCAATCAGATGAAAATGGAGGATTTTAGAAAAATTTGCCCAAATTTGCCTTTTGGCCTATGTTTACCCCAAAATTAATCGGTGGTTGAATTCAGTGACCTGATGTGTAAAAGCTCTTCAAATTTCAAGTTGAGTGCATTAAAATCGAGGTTTTTAGAAATTCGGCCTATGGTGACCACAAAAATAATAGGTCGTTGAATTCAGTGACCTGATATGTAATCCTTTTCAAATTTCAACTCAATCGGATGAAAATTGAGGATTTAGAAAATTTGGCCCAAATTGGCCTTTTGGCCTATTTTGACCTTTTAGTCTATGTTCACCTCAAAATTAATAGGTGTTTGAATTCAGTAACCTGACATGAAAATGCTCTTCAAATTTCAAGTCAATCGGCTGAAAATAGAGGATTTTAGAAAATTTGGCCCAAATTGACCTATTGGCCAATGTAGACCTTTTGGCTGATAGTGATCTCAAAATTAATAGGTGGCTGAATTCAGTGACCTGATATGCAAATGGTCTTCAAATTTCAAGTCAATCGGATGAAAATTGACAATTTTAGAAACAACAACAAGCGAATACTTCGATATCGCGTGGCTGGGGCAGTAAAAGGTTTAGAATGATGAAACAATTTTGCAGTTATAAAATTTAAATGTAGACACGGTGAATTAGCATGCATGATGGGAAGAGTTGTGACGTTGGACAAATTTCTATTCATAGCCCTCAGATCAAATTCACGTACGTGGCCATAAGTGTGACAGAAGACGGGACGGAAGACACATAACAGAATAGCCAATTATATTATAACAGCGCGATGTCGCCGTGCTGTAATTAAAAAATTGGCCTATTTTGGGTTGACCTCTTTTGACCTATGAAAACCTCAAAAGTAATTGGTGGTTGAATATACTGAACTGATATGCAAATCCTGTTCAAATTTTAAGTCAATCGGATGAAATTTGAGGATTTTAGATAATTCGGTTCAATTTGGCCCATTGGCCTCTGTAGACCTTTTCGGTCGAACAAATTTTACGAAACTTCAATGCGGGACCGTCGTAGGATCGGTGACATTAATCTCTGAAAATTTCTGAGCGATCGTTTGAGAGGTTTGGGCTGGAGGCGAGCAGACAGACAGACAGACAAACAAACACACAAACACACAAACACACAAACAGGCAATCAACATACTTGTTCAAATTTTTTATATTTTTTTTGAGAAGTAACAAACAAACGGACCCAAATGCAATACCCTGTCCAAATTCTTCAGCAAGGGTAATAAATGATGTGAGGGTAATAAATAATAAATGTAGGAAGAGGTCAATAAAGCCACCATTTCGTTATAAATCGGAGGTCCTTGTGTCGAAATACATCGAAATACTAACCCTAACTGTACAAAAAGTGTGAGTTATTCCAATGATATTCATCGTTTCGGGTGAATCATCAAATTTTCAGTGAAAACAGTTATGTGTGTTTATTATTGTAAACTAGCAAATACTACCCATCGCTTCACTGACTGGAATACTGGGTGGGGGGGGGTGGAGGGGGGATAGGGAGAGACGGATGGGGGAGAGAGAGCAGGGAGAGTGAAGAGGTGAAGGGGAAAGGAGGGAGGGGGAGTGAAGAGAGGTGGGGGAGCGAGGAGGGGTGGGTGAAGGGAAGACAGTACGAGGTGAGAGGAAGGGAAGGCAGACGTGCGGTGGAGCATTTAATTACGATTGAAACTGTTTCGTCAAAATGTTTCTGCATAGAATTACAGTGAAGATGGAAACAAAATAATGTCTGAAATCCATTTTGAACCGGTCATACTATAAACACAGCCTGGAGACAAACACCGCCCAGACATAATCACTGTAGAGAGAGAGAGAGAGAGAGAGAGAGAGAGAGAGAGAGAGAGAGAGAGAGAGAGAGAGAGAGAGAGAGAGAGAGAGAGAGAGAGAGAGAGAGAGAGAGAGAGAGAGAGAGAGAGAGAGAGAGAGAGAGAGAGAGACACAGAGAGAGACACAGAGAGAGACACAGAGAGAGACACAGAGAGAGACACAGAGAGAGACACAGAGAGAGACACAGAGAGAGACACAGAGAGAGACACAGAGAGAGACACAGAGAGAGACACAGAGAGAGACACAGAGAGAGACACAGAGAGAGACACACAGAGAGACACACAGAGAGACAGAGACAGAGAGAGACAGAGAGAGAGAGAGAGAGAGAGAGAGACACAGAGAGAGAGAGAGAGAGACACAGAGAGAGAGAGAGACACAGAGAGAGAGACACAGAGATAGAGATATATCTTTCAGTTGCTCACCCTAATCTCTCAACTTAGCCAACATTCCATCCTCCAGTTTTCTTGTGAAAGATAAAAACAGATAAACCTCCAAATATTTAAGTTGATGATTTTAAGAGAAAGAGACAGAAGAAGAACAGGAAGAAGAAGGTGGAGGAGGAGGAGAAAGTGAGAGTTTTGGGAAGAGTGTGCTGCACTGTATTGGGAGGGAGTAGAGCAAGGATGGGGTGGGGGGTGGGGGAGGGAGGATATATATATATATATATATATATATATATATATATATATATATATATTGTTACGGTTGTGGAAATTCACAGAGCACCATATAGGTCCTTAGATCAGTTATGTCGATAAGTCTGTGTTCAGATAGCTTTCCCCACCGATGTCTAAGGAAATTATTCGTGTAACCGGGCTGTGATCTTTGAGTTAGCCGTTTTTCTTTTACTATCTTTATTTTGGACCAACCGCCATTACTACCACCACAAAGCGCCACCAACCACAACAACCACGATCACCTCAACCACGCCACCTCAGCCAAACCACCATTACTACCACCACAAAGCGCCAGCCACGCCACGTTAACCACAACCTTCACAACCATACCACCACGTTTCCACCTCAGCAATGGTTACCAGAAGCCTGGTTCGTCGAGGGAAAGCAGGCAGACGACCCTTCCCCCCTCCCCCCCGAACAAATGGCGTCTCCGCGGCCAACACGACGGATTCCACCCTGCGAGTGGAAAAAGACAAATACAGCGGCGAGGGAGCGTCCCCGATTTGGCGGGAAAATGCTTCCTTCGAGAAGTTTCCCGCGTGTGCTGGAAGGAGGGGAGTGAGGTGAAAAGTGGGGCGGGGCTTGGTGATAAAGAGGAGGAATGCGAGCGCGGGGGAGTTGGTGCTGAGGAGAATCGCGAGAAGGAGACGGAGCTTTGTGAGCTGAGGCGGAACGAGAGCGCGAGAGAGCTTTTCTGAGCTGAGGCGGATCGAGAGATTGTGAGCGAGGTGGCGCTCCGGACCGAAGGCGCTCTGGCTGGGTCGGTGGTCGTGACGGAGCCACCTTGGATCGTGTGCAAAGCCGGATCGTGGAGGACACGAGCTCGGGAAGCTCACCACACGGTCATGTTTTTCCTTTTGATTTCTTTCTGGGTGTTTGTGTGTGTAGTGTGTGTTTGTGGCGCCGTCTATAAGTAAACCCGTATAAGTGCAAGTGAATAATAAATAGATACGGCTGCAGGTCTTTCGGCTCGTGTGCTGTCCCATCCCCCCATTCATTCCTTGCATACTGCTTGTATATTGCTTCATTGCTTGCGTCGTGTGTGGAAATAAATGTGCCTGTCTTTATGTACCTGGTCGTTGCGTCACTTTCCTCATTTGCGTTGCCATTGTAGCGTAAGGAATACCAGCTGGCTGTTTAATAGCCGATAAAGTGATCGGGTTCAACGGGGCTGCGCGATAATACACCGCTCGGTTTACCGCAGAACGGAGCGAGCTGCATACATGGCTCGTTTCCAAGCAGCTCCCGTTGAGGTACAACCTCTCGGTAGCCTTCCCGCACGAATAATTAGGTGAATCGACATTTCGGCGATCGGACCCTGTAGCATGCGGATAGAGTACTGACAAGCCTGTGGTGTGCTTGAAAACACACCCGTAGCTGGATTCCGGCGTTTGATCCGGAAGGCTGCGACTGGATTGCTCGTCTGGCGGGCGTACGGCCGCGATTCGGCTAAAAGCGGCTGTCCGCACGCCAGCGGGCAGAAAGCTATAACAATATATATATATATATATATATATATATATATATATATATATATATATATATATATATTCAAGAGATTGGCAGAGAGAATATGGTCTGCTCTATGAAAACACACACACACACACACACACACACACACACACACACACACACACACACACACACACACACACACACACACACACACACACACACACACACACACACACACACACACACACACACACACACACTGGACCCCGTGGGGTCTTTATTTCGGCCCTCAGCTGAGGAGTGAAAGGTGAGTTGGGGAACAGAACTCAGCTTGTACCTAGTCGTCGGAGGGAAGGCGCACTCCGTGATACGGCACCTGACAAAGGTCGTCAGTCCGATCCCCAGTCGCACGTGGGGGACTTGTGGTTCGTGGCGGAGCTCGGCTGGTGAATCGACGGGGTCCACAGAACTCCTCGTGCAAACGCCAATGACAACGACAACAACCACGACAACGACAACGACCTTCCGTCCACACCACTCCATTTTCCACCAACCACGCCTCAGAGCGTAACTCGAACTTTATGGATCTCCCTCAGTGGGGAGGGGCCTTAGTCAGCACACCTCACTGTTCGCCTCTAATTGGCCAGGATGCTACGGGCACAGCCTTCCTGGGCGGGGTTTGGCCATGCACGGAGAAAGCCGCCCCTCCCTCCACGCGTGTTTGAGGAAGGTGGATGGTGGTGAAGCCCCATTGCGTGTGGAACGTTCGTGGAAACCGAGGACTGGGACCACGAGGACCCCTCTCGGCAAGTCAAGAGACGAGCAGCCAATGGTGCTGATGGAGTGTGATGAGCAGGTGGTGAGATGTAATAACCGAACTATAAAATAACTCGAAGCGCACACATGAAATTCCCATTAGACAGAAGGAAGGATTCTCACTATAAACACATACTTATCGAAATAACTAAGCTTAGGGACTGCTGTCTGTTTGTGTGCAAATGGCTTCCAGATTCGTAACACTACTCCCTCCCCTTTTTACAGACTCGTCCCGAGTCGTGAATTTTTCTGTGCCATGCAGGTGTAGGTTCTTCCCCGAGTACATTTTACCTACGGATCCCTGAGTGCGACATTTGTACACATGTCCCAAAAATAAATAACCTAGTGCGCTGCGTAACTAAACTATCACTCACTCGGACAACTTAACTAAGATTGTCAGCGCTACGACAAACACACAGGTGGGTTAAGAACTTATTTACATTTCTAACTTATCTATTTACACTAACCATGGCCCAGGACCTGTGATCTGTGGGAAGAGAAAAGTCATTGGTGCTGGAATGAACACAAAAAGAATGGATGAATGGGCTGCGCAAACCCAGTCCTCGTGGTGCAGCTGCCTGTAGGGTAGTCCTTGCAAACACCTGAAGATGGTCCTGGCACACATGGTTGAGATGATGACGCAGGGGCAAATGCAACAAGGGCAGCAGGCATGGGGTCAAGGCAAATAAGGCATGGCAAGGCAAGGCTTGGTAAATGCGGACCAGCAGCTGTAGCACAAACAGGCCGGCATATGAAGCTGGCCGGTCTCTGTTCTGGTCCGTGAGGTTCTGTGGAGGGAGTGCGGTGGTGCCGGCCGGTCCGGAAACGGGCTCGGACCTAACCTAGTGTCTCCCCCCAATCTATCGCCTTTGCCTGTATCTGTCCATACCCACTCCGTTAGTTTGCAACAACAAAATTTAGACTCCCCCTTTTTTTTTCTTTTTTAAAATTTGATTATTATTATTATTATTATTATTTTATTTTTTTTCTTTACAATTGCTTGTCCCTAACCCCTCTTGTCTTTGTCTGGCTATAACCTATCCTGTCCATCTACTCCCAACCCCTAAGCTTTCCTGAGGGGACTAAGGGAGAGACTAGTGACCTGTCTTGAGGCCCAACAAAGCCACAAAATAGCCTTCACAGAGTTCAGCAATCTCCCCAAAGTGAGTCCAGCAGCCTACAGAGAGCGAAGGGATGGATAGTGCAAAGGGGTATATTTCCTATCTATCTTAGCATTTATTAAACTATCCCCGGGGCTTTTCAACAAGCCTGTCTCTTTAAACTATTGGTTCTAGAAATCATGATTCCCGTCGCCTGTGTTTGTGTCCATTATCAATTTGGGCCTTGTCCGCAAATTTTCTCTCGTGACCTCGCACAATTTCGTGGCTGGGCAGCGTGGCTCAACTGGCAGGGACTTCCATCTGCCAAACTCGAACTACGGCACCCCTGGGCCCTCAGGATGTCTCCGAGCCAACCCGCTCCCTATGAACACGGGGGGGGGGGGGTGCCCTTCCTGGCATTGCCCCCCTTCCATGCCCACGTGGCATTTTGGTGCTCTGTGTCCCGTTTCTGACAGGCCACCCGTGCCCAGTACACTATCCCGGTCCCTTGGACCCATGACCTACTCTGGCTGACTAGTCCGGTGCCTGGGGTGCCCTCTACTCAAAACATTTCATTTCAACAGCCATACTCCCAGCCGGTCAATGAACTCTTGCACCCCTCAAAAAGGTATCGTGCCTTCGTACACCACCAACAACAGAATGACCTCCTTTTTGAAAATTTAACTAACATTACGCTGACCCCGGGGTCCTTTGGGTGGGATTCACTCCTCCCCCAATCATTCATTCGCACCATGCATTCCACATTCGCTCCATTCACACTTGGGCCCGCTGTCCCACATTCACTCATCGTACACATTTTTTTTTTTTCCAATTCACTCACATCACTCAACACTGCCATTCTGCTAACTAAATTCCCCTAACTAACTCGTGCTCCCCGTCATCCCTTACGCTAATGCACGTTCCTTTTAACTCTACGAAGCTAATCTACGTCCCCACTACACATTCCATGTCGGTCCGTGTCTCCCAAATCCATTTCTAATCTAACCTAACATTCCCACTAACTGTTCCACGGGCCCCATGAGGAACTGCTCATGCCCCATGAGGCCGGTCTATCTATCGCTAAACCCTTCCCACTAACTAATGCTCCTTTGCCCGGGCAGGATGTCTACCACATCCTGGCCGGGGCCGTGTACTCGCAGCAAGGCCCCTCGCACCTTGCACCTCCAGGGTGGCGGTTTACGGCACGCCCGTTCATCCCTTTCATCGGGCGATACCTGGGGCCTTGTTGTCGCCCTGTGCATCGCAACAAGCGCTCGCCTTCGAGGGGTCCGCCATGTGAGCCAACGCGCGCCGCTCACCTGTAACTTGCGCCGCGAGGTCCCCAGTGACATCACCCGCGCACTGAACCTGCGCGTTTCCCGTGCAAGCCCCCCCAAGCGTATCATCCCGGGAACCCGCTCCACACGTTCTGTGAACAGAACACGCGACGCGCAGCACATGGAGCTTCACACACGCACCCGCATGTGGACCCATCCGCTCCAAGTTCACACAACACTCGCCATCTACATTCTCGCCGTCCACGTGGCTGGCTCATATCTGACGTGGAGCGTTATTATGCCGGATTGCGATCGCGTAGATGCGCGCGTACGGGCCGTGCACGAAGCGTGCCATAGACCTCGTACGCGCCATCGCGCGAACCCAGCGTGGTTGCAAAATTGGTTACTCGCAGCCCATTAAGCTCGCCATTTATGTCTCCCGTCTGGATCCGTCCGTTGGCCATTTCCATGCACGCACTCACACACGCCATGACACTCACACCATTAACACACCTTGACACGCACTCCGGGACAATCACATCGGGGATTTGTGTTAACTCAAGGGGTCCTTGGGTCTCTACCCCGCCCCCCCCCCAAACTCTGCATGGACCCGTTCGCATCACTCACCCGCTCAACCTCGTATGGCTTTACCAGACCCATCTGGTCACGATCTACTTCGAGGGAGCTTACCATCTCCCTCGGTTCCTAAGGGAGGCCATCCTGCCTCTTGCATCGGGTCTCGATACATTCCACTCGCTCCGTTTTCATATCCTTTACCTTCCCCTCCATCTGTGCCTGCTCGTCCTTTATCTGCTCTATCTCCCCTCGCGTCTCTGACAATTCTTCCTTCGTCATTCTAAATCCCTCCTTCGTCTCGTCCTCGTGTTTGTCTAATCGCTCCCCCAGTTCCTGCGTCTCTGTCTCTACCTTCCATCCCATGTCTGTAACTATTTCGGTCATTTCCTCCTGTCTCGATTTGCATCCTCCCTTACGGCTTCCAACTCCCCCCTTGTTTCCTGCTGGCCCTCTTTTAACTTTTCTATCGCTGTCATATTTTTCCATTTCCCACTTTAATTGCCCTTGTCCTTTTTTAATTTCTTTCACCCCTTGCCCTAGTTTGTCTACTTCCCGTCCAACCGTCATTATTTTGTCCGTTACCTCTCCCTTACCCTTAGGATGGTCCTCTCCATTAGGATGGTCAACCTGCATGGCATTGTCCTGGGCTACTGGTTCCTCTAAACTTACTTCTAAACCCAACTGTGCCAGCTCATCTTGGCCCGCCATGGTGCGTCTGAGAACAATTTAAAATGCTCGTAATTTGGAGGGAACGGGGGGGGGGGGGTTTTGCTCCGTACACCCCTGATCCGAATCCCATGAATTTCTCTAGCTGAGGCAGAGGGGCCGAATCGCACTCCTGATCACCAATTTGTTGTGGGCCGGGATTCGGTGGCGAGGCCGACTGCGAGATGGAGCAGTTCGGCTGTCTCCCACCGAACACTGGAATGGAAGGTTGTCACCCCGGATAACTCCGGAGTCGACGGGTCGCTTAAAGGACCGTGGACGCCAATATTTCGACCGCGTGTCGTAGGGTTAATTGTCTCGACTCCAACATACCTAAATACCACGCAGTCTAGCTACCGGGGAAACCACACCCTTGCCGACTTTGTCCGAACTGAGCCGCTGTTACCGACTCGGATCCGTCGTAACCGAGCGGAAGTTACCAAAGCCACGCCGGACCAAATGAACGATTTACGGCACCGACGGCCTCACTAATTCTCAATACGCACCGTGCTGGGTCAATGGGAGAAAGCGCAGAAAACGAGCTAGTACATTTAACGGGTTTATTACAATAATCGGGAGGGAGACACAGAGCAGAGTTATCTGAATATTCAGACAGGCAATGTACAATGAGCAAAAGCACTTAACAATTCTACTTATCAGATTGGCGACACACACACACACACACACACACACACACACACACACACACACACACTGGACCCCGTGGGGTCTTTAATCGGTCCCTCAGCTCAGGAGGGAAAGGCAAGTTGAGGACCAGGACCTGGCTTGTACCTGGTCGTCGGAGGGAAGGCGCGCTCCGCGATACGGCACTTGACAAAGGTCATCGGTCCGATCCCCAGTCGCACGTGGGGGACTCGTGGTTCGTGGCAGAGCTCGGGTGGTGAATCGTCGGGGTCTACAGAACTCCTCGTGCCAACGACAACGACAACAACCACGACAACGACCTTCCGTCCACACCACTCCGTTTTTCCACCAACAACGCCTCAGAGAGTGCTCTGGAATTTATGAACCTCCCTCAGTGGGGAGGGCCTTGGTCAGCACGCCTCGCTGTTCGCCTCTAATTGGCCAGGATCCTACGGGCACAGCCTTCCTGGGTGGAGTTTTGGCCATGCCCGGAGAAAGCCGCCCCTCCCCTCCACGTGTTTGAGCAAGGTGGATGGTGGTGAAGCCCCATTGCGTGTGGAACGTTCGTGGAAGCCGAGGACTGGGACTACGAGGCCCCGCTCTCGTCAAGTCAAGGGACGAGCAGCCAACGGTGCTGATGGAGTGTGATGGGCAGGTGGTGAGATGTAATAACCTAACTATAAAATAACTTGTAGCGTGCACACAAAATTCCCATTAGACAGAAGGAAGGATTCTAACTATAAACACATACTTATCGAAATAACTAAGCTTCTTCTTCTTCTTCTTTCGGCTGCTCCCGTTAGGGGTCGCCACAGCGGATCATCCGTATGATCCGCATAGTGATTTGGCACGTTTTACGCCGGATGCCCTTCCTGACGCAACCCTGGTCGCCTCTTACGACACAGGGATAAGGTACACCTATTTTAACCGGGGTATACACCGGCCCAGTATACTGGTACTCATTTCGCCGACCTCGGAAGGATGACAGGCTGAGTCAACCCCCTGGTGTATTAATTCAGTGGCCCAACGGGGCTTGAACTCAGGACCTTTTGGATCCCAAGCCGCTGCCCTAACCACTGCGCCAACACACCAGGCTTATCGTCGAAATAACTAAGCTTCGGGACTGCTTTCTGTTTGTGTGCAAATGGCTTCCAGATTCGTCACAATATATCGTTTTTGGCCCGATCTCTCAATGGTGAAGAATCACTTTAAATATTAAATAGTTCTCCTATCCAGATCCGGATCCAGATATTCACCAAAATCTAATTAGTTTGTCCTTGTCACACACCGAACCAGTCCACATAATTTCATCCGGATCCATCCACAACTTTTTGAGATATCCCGTGCTCAAACAAACAGACAGAGAGCGGTGAAAACATAACCTCCTTCACCTTCGGTGGCAGAGGTAATTATTGTATCTGGATCCAGATCTGGATCTTCACCAAAATCAAATCAATTCTTCCTCGTCAGACATCCAACCTGTCCACCAAGTTTATCTGAATCTGTTCATAACTTTTTGCGATGTCGTGCTATATATTGTTTTTAGCCCAATCACTCAGTGGTGAAGAATCACTTAAAAAATTCTCGGATCAAATCAATTCTTCCTCATCACCCACCCAACCTGTCCACCAAGTTTCATCCAAATCCGTTCACAACTTTTTGAGACATCATGCTGTATATCATTTTTGGCCCTATTTCTCAATGGTGAAGAATCAATTTAACTTGAACGGCACTCTTTGACTTCACGACACTGACCAATATGCCTCTGCCCACATCATTGCATCATTGTACATACTTGTACCAAGTTTGATTTAAACCCCTTCAGCTGTTCTCAAGTATCACATTTTTACCTGTTTTATCACAATGTTATTTTTAGGTCAAATTGCTAAATGGAGGTTTTTCATTCATTAAGTGATTGCCTTGCACTGCAGCCTTTATTCAAAGACTTATCTCATTAGCTACACTGCAAGCCACTCCGCAAGCCCCCCACCTTAGCTAACAACCACAGAAGCGAAACCATATAAAATGCCTTCTGAATGTCTTGACATACTACGTCCACTGCCCTTCCCTCATCCACCCAATCAGAAACTGCTTCAAAGAATTCTAATAGTGGGGAAACTTAGCATAACAATTGTGCATTTTGTGAGGAAAGCACCAAATTTGGCACACTAGTAGCCTATCATATTATGAACAGATTTGGATATTGGGCCATCTCAAATTCAGCCGCTGATGGCTGTGGCAGCCATTTTCCACTGCCATCAAAAATTTTGAGATGGCCCAATATCCAAATCTATTCATAATATGATAGGCTACTAGTGTGCCAAATTTGGTGCTTTCCTCACAAAATGCACAATTGTTATGCTATATTTAGCTAAGTTTCCCCCACTATAATGCAATTGTTAAACATGACCTCCCTTTAAATCCATGCTGACTGCCATTAATTAGTTTGTGTTTATTTAAATACTTTCTCATCTGGTCCCCAATTCACATCTCCAACATCTTCTCCACAACTGAAGTCAAACTAACAGGCCCCCACTCCCCCTAGTTCCGCAATTCCTCTTTGGATCCTTTCATAATTAACTGTTACAATTGCTACACTCCAATCCGCTGGTGCCTATCCTGACTCCTGCGAGCTATTAAATATATCGGCTAACATCTCGATTGTCTGCTCTGCTCAACCACCCTGGTCTCTTTCTGCCTCTAGCTTTACACCTCACTGGAATATCCTTAATCTGCACTCTACACATTTCCTCCTTGAAGGTTTCCCGTTTCTCCGATGTTGATTTGTCCGAAGGTTAGCTTCTCCCAACCTACATCACCCAGCTCTCCCTTCATCCCCTCGATGTTTGCCTTCGTGAAATCTAATGGCCTTACTTTACTATCCTGAACTCGAACCCTTAAAAGAATCCTTGCACTCACACCATGTTATGGTCACTTGATCTTAAATGTTCTCCTCTCTCCACCATATTGGGATCATGACTTAAAAGGAGGTCGAGCACTCCCTCCCCCTCGTGGGCTTATCAACAAACTGGGTTAAAAAGCAATCCTGGACTAAAACTAGGAAATCCTCATCCGCTCTGCCCTTTCCCTGTTCCTGGACCCAATCTATCCCTGGCAAGTTAAAATCCTCCATTATCAATACTCTTCCCTTACCACATGCCCTTTTGAATTGTTCATGTACTCCTCCTTCCTCCTCTTCCTTCACACCCAGAGCCCTATAAAAGCATCCTTCCAGTATATCACTATATTTACAATCTCTGATCTCTACCCATACAGAATACTCAACGTTTATTCCTTCCTTAATGTCACCCCTTTCTCTTGATACAATGCTGTCCTTTACCCAGAGTGCTCCTCCTCCTCCTCCTCCTCCTCCTCCTCCTCCTCCTATCACACCGATACACCTTAGAGCCTTCTAATCCTGCCCTCCAGTTACTCTCCTTAAACCATGTCTCACTCTGCAACTGTATCGTACTCCTCACTATCCACTTTGACCTCAAGCTCTTCCTTCTAATTATATTATTTAAAGTCCTGTCATTGGTATCAAAAATATTTAACTTTTCCCTTCCTGAAATTATATTTTCCTTTTTTATATCCACTCCACCCTCCTCTAACCCCCCAAAAAAGTCTGAATTTCCTCCTCAATTACAACGACAAATCTGTTTAGCATATGTCCATCATTCTAGAAAATCTCCATTTCCCCTGAAATGATTCTCACTGTTTCTTCAATGCAAAACCAACACAACTGCCTGCACTCGCTACACCAACACCACTGCCTGCACTCATTACACCCACACCACTGCCTGCACTCACTACACCCTCACCACTGCCTGCACTCGCTACACCCTCACCACTGCCTGCACTCGCTACACCAACACCACTGCCTGCACTCATTACTCCCACACCACTGCCTGCACGGATAACCCCCTCACCACTGCCTGCACTCGCTACACCAACACCACTGCCTGCACTCGCTACATCCTCACAACTTCCTGCACTCGCTACACCAACACCACTGCCTGCACTCATTACACCCACACCACTGCCTGCACTCACTACACCCTCACCACTGCCTGCACTCACTACAACAACACCACTGCCTGCACTCACTACACCCACACCACTGCCTGCACTCGCTACATCCTCACAACTTCCTGCACTCGCTACATCCTCACAACTTCCTGCACTCGCTACATCCTCACAACTTCCTGCACTCGCTACATCCTCACAACTTCCTGCACTCGCTACATCCTCACAACTTCCTGCACTCGCTACATCCTAACAACTTCCTGCACTCGCTGCACCTTCACCGCTGCCAATTTCCTCTTCAGATTCACTCCACAAACGTAACCAAGTTTTGTTTGCAAATTCTTTGCACACTGATATCTGCTGTAATTAAGTAACGATCCATTCTTTCAACCGAGCTTTAACTATCTTTATCTGAGCTATTTCCTCACACTTCCTACAACAATGACAACCTGCTTTTTCCACTTTTCCTGATAATGGTCCACATCAAGCATCTATCAAACCGTTGGCATCTTCTCTTCTGATTATTTTCCATTTGCCTTGCTCCCTGTTGCCCCATTTCCCGAACCATATTTCGAACTGACTTCACCGCTCGACTAGGAGCGACAAACAAGTTGGCCTTCGCCTGACGCTTCCAAATAAAACTAATACAATTTCCCGTGAATGTGATACAAACACAACCACAACCTTGATTGATACCAAAAACTGTAACCTGAAGTGCTTACCAAGGCGAGGAGGGATTCTGATTTGAAGGCATTCAGCCAAAATCCCTCAGGTGGTAGCTGAACACCGCTGGCCGTTCAGGCAGATTCACACGCACAGTGGCTGAACCCATGGTGCCTCTCTTACTGAGCCCAACTACAACCAGTTTTTTTTTCTTATCTTTCCATGTTATTGTCCATTCACCTTTTGAAACATCTTCCATGTGTATGCAAGTTAAAATCTCTGAAGATTAGATTTGAGTGATGAGATGCATGTTTATTGGGAATTGGTTGTGTATTTATTACTTACAAAATCGAAGATTTTTCAAGTATATTGGTTCGTCGATTTTGTTATTCTGTCTCTGTCTGTCTGTCTGTCTGTCTGTCTGTCTGTCTGTTTGTCGCCTTCAGGTTACAATTTTAAACCGATCGTCATGAAACTTTACCAAGTTGTGGAGGTAGTCTCAACTGAAAAGCCGATTGATTTTGAGGTGAAAGGTCACCATCTTGAAGTCAAATTTCTGAAATTGTCATTTTTCATCCGATTGACTTGAAATTTGAACAAGATTTGCATATTATGTCACTGAATTGGGAAACCAAGTATTTTTGAGGTCAAACATCTAAAATCATGAAATTTTATTTGAAAAATTGTCAATTTTCATCCGATTGGCTTCATGATAAAACAGCCATTACATAGTACATTAATGAATTGGGAAACCAACTATTTTTGAGGTCAAACGTCAACTAAAGGTCAAACTTCTAAAACTAGAACGGGCACTCATAGAGCACATACCTTCGCCACCACTACTTTTTTGTTCTTGGTATGAGTGTGGGAAACTAGTTTGATGCTGGTTTCATGCAAATCGAATAAGAATTGACTGAGTTATGCCGAAAACCGCATATTTTTCAAGGGCGTGACCCCCCCCCCCCGACATTTTACCTCAACCGGTGACATGTGTTATGACGTCATTGTGTCACAAGATTGGGCATCTGAACATTTTGGTGCTGGGTTCATGCAAAGCGGACAAGAATTGACCACGTTATGACAAAAACCGCATATTTTTCAAGGTCGTGACCCCCCTGACCTTTGACCCCTAACCGGTTACAAGAGTATGGGTGTCATTGTGTCATATTGCATATCACAAGATGAGGCGTTGAATTCTGAACATTTTGGTGTTAGTTGCATGCAAATTGAATAAAAATTGACCGTGTTATCGTAAAAAGACGATTTTGACCTTTTCGTGACCTTGACCTTTGACCCGAACGATCCTAAAATCTAAGCGAATGCTTCCTGGCTAATAACCAATCATCCCACCAAATTTCATGCAATTCGGTTTAATACTTTTTGAGTTATACGAATCACAAGATTACAAATAAATAAATAAATAAATAAATACACGCCGACCAAAACATAACCTTTCACAGAATGCGAAGGTAATCATCAATTTTCAAATGAAAAATCGTTCATTTACATCCTATAAACTTGAAAGTTGAACAGGATTTGCATAGTCCGTCACTGAATTGGGAAAGCAACTATTTTTGAGGTCAAAGGTCAAACTTCTAAAATCATCAATTTCAATCTGAAAAAAATCAATTTTCATCCGATTGACTTGAACTTTGATTAATATTGTGAATTTTAATCTCAATGAAATGGACAATTTGATGTATCCATGGCAACCATTGGAGAGGGGGGTGGATTTTGCAAGTATCGTGCGCTGCACGATGTCTTTCTCTTGTTTGTTTATTCGTATGGCGCCTGTGGCTGCTTGGCTGCATCATTTTCTTTGGGCGCAGCTGTGCCACTGATGCAGTGCCCACTGTTACCTCGTGGGGGGTTTTTTTTGCTACTCATTTTGCCGACCTCGGAAGAATGACAGGCTGGGTCAACCCGCCGAGTGTTAATTCAATGGCACGACAGAGGCTGTAACTCAAGACCCCTAAGGTCTTAAGCCAGCCACTTTACCCGTTAAGCCAGCACCATGCTTGGTTGTGAACTGATGCTTCGTTAGAAATGCATTTTCCAACACTTTTCAATGCCTGGAAAACAAGTTGGTTACTCATGGTGTTGTAGAAATTCAACAGATTCTGGTGTTAACCTCTCGCCAAAGGAATGGTGAATGGTCATGTGCACTTGCTAAACTCAGTGACTACATTGCTCTTTGCTGGAATGATGGTTTACAAAGGCAGAGATTGTACGTCCATCCATCAAATCAAACTTCACTCTTTTGTCTCCTGTTGCTTCATCTGCAGCTTCTCATGTGTGGCCTTGGCGATGTGGATGTGAATGATTGGAGACAGCACACCCTATACAAGAGTGGTTATTGTGCAAACCATCCTGTAATCCAGTGGTTCTGGAAGGTATGTGTTCCCCTCTCCCTCCCCATACTCAGTGACGTGTTTTTCAATCTTTATTGGAGCATTAGTTTGCCTGTGGTCTTTCTTTCCACAATTATGTTCTATTGGACCTTTTGAATTCCTCTCTATGGAGCACGTATCTCACCACAAATTATGGGAGCGTGCTCCGTAGTCATATTTTTGATATAATGTTTGATAAGTTCAGGCCCATGCCTACATCTGTGCATCTCATTTCCACGTATTAATGCAACACAGTACACATTGGAATGTTGCAATGCCTGCCACGTTGGACAAAGGTTCATGTTAAACTGTCATTGAATTTTTATTGTGTTATATTAAATTTATTAATAAAACGGTGCAAGTTGATTTGACATTAATTTCCACAATGCTTTCACGAGTCATCTAACGCATTTCGCCCATTCTCGAGTGGCGTGATATTCCAAACCAAGTTGCAAGGTCTAAAGTCCTGCGCGGCTTCGGAGGTATTCCCTCAGGCTCTAGTCCCAGATGACTGCAGGCGTTCCCACAGAAAAGCTCGAATCTTGGATGACAAAGGGCATGTTTCCATAGATAAGCTCGCGTCCTGGACGACTTTAGATGCATTCCCACAGAAAAGCTCGAGTCCTGGACGACTTTAGACTTGTTGACACAGAAAAGCTCGTGTCCTGGATGACTTTAGACGTGTTGACACAGAAAAGCTCGAGTCCTGGACGACTTTAGACGTGTTGACACAGAAAAGTTCGAGTCCTTGATGACTTTAGACGTGTTGACACAGAAAAGCTTGAGTCCTGGACGACTTTAGACGTGTTAACACAGAAAAGCTTGAGTCCTGGACGACTTTAGACGTGTTGACACAGAAAAGCTTGAGTCCTGGACGACTTTAGACGTGTTGACACAGAAAAGCTTGAGTCCTGGACGACTTTAGACGTGTTGACACAGAAAAGCTCGAGTCCTGGATGACTTTAGACGTGTTGACACAGAAAAGCTCGAGTCCTTGATGACTTTAGACGTGTTGACACAGAAAAGCTTGAGTCCTGGACGACTTTAGACGTGTTGACACAGAAAAGCTCGAGTCCTTGATGACTTTAGACGTGTTGACACAGAAAAGCTTGAGTCCTGGACGACTTTAGACGTGTTGACACAGAAAAGCTCGAGTCCTTGATGACTTTAGACGTGTTGACACAGAAAAGCTCGAGTCCTGGACGACTTTAGACTTGTTGACACAGAAAAGCTCGTGTCCTGGATGACTTTAGACGTGTTGACACAGAAAAGCTCGAGTCCTGGACGACTTTAGACGTGTTGACACAGAAAAGTTCGAGTCCTTGATGACTTTAGACGTGTTGACACAGAAAAGCTTGAGTCCTGGACGACTTTAGACGTGTTAACACAGAAAAGCTTGAGTCCTGGACGACTTTAGACGTGTTGACACAGAAAAGCTTGAGTCCTGGACGACTTTAGACGTGTTGACACAGAAAAGCTTGAGTCCTGGACGACTTTAGACGTGTTGACACAGAAAAGCTCGAGTCCTGGATGACTTTAGACGTGTTGACACAGAAAAGCTCGAGTCCTTGATGACTTTAGACGTGTTGACACAGAAAAGCTTGAGTCCTGGACGACTTTAGACGTGTTGACACAGAAAAGCTCGAGTCCTTGATGACTTTAGACGTGTTGACACAGAAAAGCTTGAGTCCTGGACGACTTTAGACGTGTTGACACAGAAAAGCTCGAGTCCTTGATGACTTTAGACGTGTTGACACAGAAAAGCTTGAGTCCTGGACGACTTTAGACGTGTTGACACAGAAAAGCTCGTGTCCTGGATGACTCTAGACGTGTTGACACAGAAAAGCTTGAGTCCTGGACGACTTTAGACGTGTTGACACAGAAAAGCTCAAGTCCTTGATGACTTTAGACGTGTTGACACAGAAAAGCTCGAGTCCTTGATGACTTTAGACGTGTTGACACAGAAAAGCTTGAGTCCTGGACGACTTTAGACGTGTTGATACAGAAAAGCTTGAGTCCTGGTCGACTTTAGACGTGTTGACACAGAAAAGCTTGAGTCCTGGACGACTTTAGACGTGTTGACACAGAAAAGCTTGAGTCCTGGACGACTTTAGACGTGTTGACACAGAAAAGCTCGAGTCCTTGATGACTTTAGACATGTTGACACAGAAAAGTTCGAGTCCTTGATGACTTTAGACGTGTTGACACAGAAAAGCTTAAGTCCTGGACGACTTTAGACGTGTTGACACAGAAAAGCTCGAGTCCTTGATGACTTTAGACGTGTTGACACAGAAAAGCTTGAGTCCTGGACGACTTTAGACGTGTTGACACAGAAAAGCTCGAGTCCTGGACGACTTTAGACGTGTTGACACAGAAAAGCTCGAGTCCTTGATGACTTTAGACGTGTTGACACAGAAAAGCTTAAGTCCTGGACGACTTTAGACGTGTTGACACAGAAAAGCTTGAGTCCTGGACGACTTTAGACGTGTTGACACAGAAAAGCTCGAGTCCTGGATGACTTTAGACGTGTTGACACAGAAAAGCTCGAGTCCTTGATGACTTTAGACGTGTTGACACAGAAAAGCTTGAGTCCTGGACGACTTTAGACGTGTTGACACAGAAAAGCTCGAGTCCTTGATGACTTTAGACGTGTTGACACAGAAAAGCATGAGTCCTGGACGACTTTAGACGTGTTGACACAGAAAAGCTCGAGTCCTTGATGACTTTAGACGTGTTGACACAGAAAAGCTTGAGTCCTGGACGACTTTAGACGTGTTGACACAGAAAAGCTCGTGTCCTGGATGACTCTAGACGTGTTGACACAGAAAAGCTTGAGTCCTGGACGACTTTAGACGTGTTGACACAGAAAAGCTCAAGTCCTTGATGACTTTAGACGTGTTGACACAGAAAAGCTCGAGTCCTTGATGACTTTAGACGTGTTGACACAGAAAAGCTTGAGTCCTGGACGACTTTAGACGTGTTGATACAGAAAAGCTTGAGTCCTGGTCGACTTTAGACGTGTTGACACAGAAAAGCTTGAGTCCTGGACGACTTTAGACGTGTTGACACAGAAAAGCTTGAGTCCTGGACGACTTTAGACGTGTTGACACAGAAAAGCTCGAGTCCTTGATGACTTTAGACGTGTTGACACAGAAAAGCTTAAGTCCTGGACGACTTTAGACGTGTTGACACAGAAAAGCTCGAGTCCTTGATGACTTTAGACGTGTTGACACAGAAAAGCTTGAGTCCTGGACGACTTTAGACGTGTTGACACAGAAAAGCTCGAGTCCTGGACGACTTTAGACGTGTTGACACAGAAAAGCTCGAGTCCTTGATGACTTTAGACGTGTTGACACAGAAAAGCTTAAGTCCTGGACGACTTTAGACGTGTTGACACAGAAAAGCTCGAGTCCTTGATGACTTTAGACGTGTTGACACAGAAAAGCTTGAGTCCTGGACGACTTTAGACGTGTTGACACAGAAAAGCTCGAGTCCTGGACGACTTTAGACGTGTTGACACAGAAAAGCTCGAGTCCTGGACGACTTTAGACGTGTTGACACAGAAAAGCTACTTCATACCAAATCTGAAATTTGGAGAGCTGAGGTGTGCATCTGTGATTTTACCTGCAGAAGTTAGTATGCCAAAGTTTCAGACTCGATAAACCAATCAGGACCATTGTTTACTTGTTTGGACTAAACTTGTGTGATCACCACACTACACAATGTTTTTATGATGAGACAGCTCCAAGTTTTTCAAAAAGATAACAAACATGTTTATTTACTGTGATTTGCACAGAATTTTTTTTTCCATCTTCCATGATGGAATTGCCACAAATCAACATGCATTGTTAATTTTAATTGCCGTTGCTAGTTTGTGCGTGCACTGGCTACTAAACAGCATCTGTGATGTGGTATGAAGTTCACACGGAATTCCAGCATCTTAAAGCATTACTTAAAAAAATGAAAAATGCTTTATAAGATCGGTGCAGCATGTGTGAGGTATGTACAACGCGAGTTCCCTTCGCTTGCTCCAGGCAGTGCTGCTGATGGATGCAGAGAAGCGAATCCGCCTCCTGCAGTTTGTGACTGGCACCTCCCGCGTGCCGATGAACGGTTTTGCTGAGCTGTACGGTAAGTTTCCCCATCCCTCTCCCTTCCACAGATCTCCTAATGTCTCTGTTCCCCACTGTTTTGTCCTTCCCACTCCCGCCCCTCGTGTCTCATGCCCCCCCCCCCCTTGCTGTGCGTTGTGTGTTAGCTCTCATACGAGCCTCGACAAGGTATACAAAAAAAGGTGGAAGGGCTGTGTGAGGTTGAGGTCATACCACTGTCTATCAACTTCCTCCTATTTATCCATCAGATTACTGCTCTGACCTTTCAGTCTTATAGGTCTGGTCAATTGCAGTCATCCAATTTCCTTGGTCCATTCAAGGTGATTCATTACTACTTTGACTTTTTTGCAGGATCTAAGGCTTGTTTTTAATAACTTGTTGTTTTATAGCTTTTTTTTATTTCTCGTTTGACTTTTTATTTTATTTTATAATCGCCTGTAATTGCTAATTTCCCCAACTCTCAGATTTTGGAATTGCTCCAAAGCAGAAAAACATCACATTTCATGCAACTCCAAAATTTACTTGAACTTGGCTTCTGGCAGAAACTGTGTTTGCACATCGGTACCGATTACCTCCACCACCGAAAGTGGACGGAAGTTATGTTTTCACCCCTGTCTGTTTGTCTGTCTGTGAGCAGGATATCTCAAAAAGTTCTGGGTTATATTTAGGACGAAATTTTGTGTGTAGGTTTGGTGTGTAACAAGGACAAATTTATTAGACTTTGGTGAAGATCCAGATCTGGATCAGATCACTATAATTTTTCAGTGATTCTTCACTATTGAGTGAATAGTCCAAAAATGATTATGTAGCATGATATCTCAAAAAGTTGTGCATGGATTTGAATGAAACTGAGTGGACAGCTTGGGTGTGTGATAAGGACTAATTGATTAGACTTTTGTTGAGGTCCAGATGTAGATCTGGCATATCAGTGGGATACAAAACATAGACTGTTCAGTCTGGCTGAGGTATGTGCTCTATCAAGTGGCATTTTCGTTTGTATTGAGATTGACATTGTTTTCATGGTTCAGCGATCATGATTGTGCCACTCAGGAAGTGTGTGGCTCAAGCAGCAGGAGTACATCACGTGGTTGGAGTGAGACGGTTAGGGTTAGGTGTTGATGGTGGAGTAAATTTCATGTATTTTATTTATTTATATATCAATTAATTTATTATACTTTGGTCTTAGTTCATTCAATGTTAAAATTATTGTGTATCAATTTAAGTAAAGGCATGTTGACCTACCTGTCCATCTTCCTAGATCTGGGCATGGATTTCCATGTGTTTGTTTTTCTTTCTGTGTTTTTTTGTCCCCCACCCCTCCAACAAGGTCGGAGATAGGGGACATTAAAATGAGGTCTGACCGATCATCCGTCCATGCTCTTTTGTGTTCACGATATTTCAAAAACCGTTCTTCAAGAATTAGCTTTCATATTACACAGATCTCTTCTTCATACCAACCAAAAGGCAGGAGACCTGGAGTATCAACTGCTTGTTGTATACAATGTCAAGGCTTGTGGAGGAGCAAGAACATAACGTTAAAATGTTAAAAGAGGAAAGATGTTGGGGAAAATGATAATTATATGGAAACCCCACCCCCCTTGCTGTATCCCTGTATCCCTATATCCCTATATCAGCAGGGATACAGCGCTGGGGGGGGGGGGGGTAAATACCAATTTGTGCTGTAGATAATTCTAAGACTGAAATATTTGCAATAATATATATTTTACAACAATAGCATTAAGTAGAAAGTGGGTGGGTGGGGGTGGGAGGACCTTAAGTAGGATTGAGTGCAAGGGTAGAGGGTGTTGGTGTTGGTTAAGTTAATGGGAAGGGACGGTATTATTCTAAGAGTTTAAGGAGAAGATGGTGGGGGTCAAGGTGCATTGTCTTAAAGTGAAGGTGAAGGGGTGGGAGTGTACAGTATTACTTTAAAGTTGAGGGAAGAGGTGCTGCCGAGTTAAGGGGAAACAGATACTGCATTGCTTTAAAGGTAAGTGGAGGGTTGACATAACTTTTAATTATCAGGGGGGTTTTTCTTTCAGGTGAACCAGGGGGGGTTATTTAAAGGCAACTGGGATGTATTAATTGAAGTCACTAAGTTGTATTCTGTTTACAAGGTTAGGACTCATTACTGTGGTTTAGGATTCATGGGGACATGCCATGCAACGTCAGAGGACATGAGTGAACATTTTGTAAACTAAACTGAAGGCCTAAACATGAAGAAGATGCTGCAGATATCCATGGACGGGCCGAACATCAATTGGAAATTCCACAAAATAAGCGTCTACGACATTGGATATATGATTGCTAAATGTTGCAAGTTGTGGCTTGTCCATACTTCATCGTACTTTTAAGGATGGATCTATTGCCTCTGGATGGTCCATTCAGGACCTTATGAAAAGCCGATGCAATCTCTTCAAAGGCACCCCAGCAAGAAGGCAAGATTATGCGACGGCAACTGGGTCAGACATATTCCCGTCAAAATTTTGTGGTCACAGATGGTTTGAAATTCCTGTGGTTGAGAGGGCCATTCAGATATGGTCAAATATGAAACGGTATATGAGCAAGGTTACACAAGGGACTCTCCGAAATCCCCAAACTACCCCTTTCTGACACTGATATCCTGCACCGAAGATAACCTATCAATGGTCAAACTTCTCTGCTTTCTGTCCATTGCTGAGCAGGTGTGACCATGTTTGGTGATGTACCAAACTGACAAACCGACGATGCCTTTTAATTGCTGATGACTTGCACAGACTGCTCTTTGTTCTTTTAAAGCGTTGTGTGAAGGCAGACGTGATGAAAGATTCTGGATCAATGACGAAAATAATGAAACTCGATCCGGAGGATAAGAACATCCATAACAAATATACTGAGGTGGTTCTTGGCTTTACAGCCGATCAGGAGCTCAATAAGTTAAAATCACATACCAGTACAGTCACTGTCAATAATAGGCAAGTCATTCAGGTGAGCATGGAGTGCAGAGACTTCTGGATGATGAAGACTGTGGCTAAACTGATGGAGAGGTCACCACTGAAGTACCCCCTGACAATATCCATGTCATGCCTTGACCCCAAACAGCTTGCATTAGCGAAGGATGAATGCCTGGAGAAATGAAGTAATTCCTCTCTGCACTCGTAGAAGAAAGTCGAGTCGTGGGTGGTGCGTGTGCCCGTGATGACGCACTTCAACAGTTTGAAGAGTTTATTGACCTCATTGCATCCTTTAACCACTTCACCTTCAAGGATTTCAATCAATGCAATGATATTTGTTCAATGATGAACAAACCAACATTCCAGCTTGGTGTGGAGGGTGCTGAAGGATTTGTTGCTAATTTCCCACAGACAAGCTACAGTAGAGTGGGGATTTTTGGTCGATAGACGTATTGAAGTGGATAACGTGCGTGCGGAGTTGGTGGTTGCACAACGCCTGATACGTGACCATGTGCCATTGCTGGTGGGATACAAAATATGAAAATTTTTGAAGCAACTTCTGATTTCAGAAACCTCAGCAAGACCAAATTAGTCATGCCCACTGAGAGGAAGAGAGAAGACAAACAGAAAATGCCGAATCTGGAAGGAAAAGGAAAGACCTGCTCTCTGACATACAGTAGATGAGCTGAAAAAAGAAAGTCTGTTCCCAGCGAACTTTTATCACAAAGCCAAACGGTTTAAGAAGAACTGCGAAAGAGAAAGAGGAACAGCTCATCTCTGTATCTTCTCTCTGTAGAGGAAAATATGTAAGAACTGAAGAAATAAAAATCAGATGTCCAAAGTAACATTTAGTCATAACTACTTGCTGCTGTGGACATTGTCCAAGACATTGGCTGGAAAAAAAGCATGACCTTGAACTTAAATTTGCATTAAGATTTCTGTTGAAATCGTGTAATTTACTGTAATAACACTCCTGGAAAATGACTTTTGTTGACCTGGAAAAGTGGAACTTTAAGTGACTGGGTGTATGAAGCAAGCCGCCTCTGCAAGAGCTTTTGAAGCAGCGCATGATACATGATAGGTACGTTTGGAGAAATCTGATCATGAATGGCGGTGGGCCACGACCTGACGGAACTGGATAACGATAAGTGTCTGAACCATGTAAATAACATAAATACGAAACAATTTTTGTTTTCACCAACACGTTAAACAGGAAGATGACCGTTCTGTTTGCTTTCTTGTTGCTGTTGTTTTTTTTTTTTTTTCCATATTTAATTAAGAGGTACAGGTAACGGTCATCTTGCCCTTAATTGCTCTTCCATGTGCACATCCTGGCACTCTCAAGTCTGAACTACTACTGCAGGTAGTGCTAATTATATGCCTATCCCCAAGCAGGGAATTCATCCACAATACTGGCACGCAATGGCTTACTTCTTGTAAGATACTTTGGAATCTTTAATACAGGTGGGCCATCCGGATTTACCTCCTCATTCAAAAGAAACTGAGCTCTCAAATGCAGTGCCCCCCTGCTGGCACTTCAGCTGAACACCAGTTTTTTTGTTAGCCGTTAGTTTATTGGGTATCGAACTCAGGATAGATAGATCAATAGTGAACCTTTAATACCAAGTGACCTCTTCTGCAGCTGTCCTAAATGAACTGGCCTCAAAGATGATTTTGAAGTTAGCCAAAACTGGTCGCATCGTTGCTTTCCTGATTTAAACATTACATTGGGCTGCCAGGATGACCTAGAGGGATGTACACTCACCTCTACGTCGTCTCGCCTTCGTTCGAATCTAGAATCCAGCTATAAACTGTTGTGTTTCACAGGCAGGGTGATTCATTAATGTGTGTGTGCCGTGAGGGGATGGACAACATTAAACGGGCGTCCCATTTGCCAGCATTCGTTGGTGGATGTTAACGATCCCACGGTGTCCTTCGTGAAGAGTAGGCAAGCTCTCACCAGCTCCATGGCCAAATTACAAATTCCTGCTCCAACCAGCATAAGGCCGAGCCGCATTCCCTTCAATGATGCAAACCAGTAGCCACAGGCTGCACACAAAATGATGAACATTCCTTTGTCCTTGTGTGGTGAATGTTGGTCAAGTCGTCTTTTATGATTACAGAAATTGAAAGTTTTTGCCATATGTCGTCGGTCTGTCTCGTTTGTATGTTTGTCTGTGAGTGTGATAACTCTTGAACGCTTTCAGCTATCTTCGTCAAACTTTACCGGAGGATTCCGAAGGACAAAAGTGAGGCTGTCGATGTTGTGTTTTTTTTAACTATGTATGTAAAAGATCAAGGTGACAGTGACGTCATTTGCATAAATCGGATGCGTTCCAAAAGTGTTTGCGCTATAGTTGACACAAACGAGTTTGAAAACATCACTTACAAATTCCAAGCACATTTGATAATCTGATCAAGATTTCCGTAAGTGGCTTGGGGACAGATGACGCATTTCCAAAATGGCGGCAGTCCGTTGAGGTATAACGTCGTTTCCATGGTAACGAAGTCGCCTATGTCAAAGCTTCTTCGGCTCATGAACTGATCGTCTCGTGCTCTGTGCCGAATAATCTTCTTGTTGTATGTGCACCTTGCTCACAAACCAACTGCATTTGCGTTGCTGTGAACCCTCACAAACCTCGTTACCCCTTCATGTGTCCCCATAGCTGCGGTATTCATGACATCCTCTTCCTGCTTTGTAAGTGTTGTTTTTTTTTTTTTATGTGATGTTTGATTCTTCTGTTTTCTACATTCTGTTTTGTACTCCACAGGTTCAAACGGCCCACAGTTGTTTACCATTGAACTTTGGGGCAGTCCAGATAAGCTTCCCAGAGCCCACACATGGTGAGTCACAGAGGCTGTTATCATTCTGATGATCGCCAGCTTTCTAGAGCATCCCTCTTGTGAAGCTTGAGCTGATCGTGTAAGATGGTCGTTTGGGGGCATTTCATTTCTCATCATGCATTGTTGATCCATACGTTTGCTTGTTTCATTTTTTTTTTATCGTGATTCCTGTGTGTTTTCAGTGTTTTGGTTTAAGCAACTCTTTCGTCAGAGTATCTTTTGAATATTCTGATCGTCATATGATGACTTTACATACAGAGCCACTTAATTTAACAACCAGGTATGACCGCAACATAAAATGACCGTTTTTACAGCCATTTTTCCCTGCTGTGCAGGGCTTTGGCTTTTTCTTGAGGCAATGTTTTATGGCCGGATGCCCTTCCTGACGCCAACCCTGGTCGCCTCTTACGACACACAGGGATATGGTACACCTATTCTAACCGGGGCATACACCGCGACCAGTACACTGGTACTCATTTCGCCGACCTCGGAAGGATGACAGGCTGAGTCAACCCCCTGGTGTTAATTCAGCAGCCAACGGGGCTTGAACTCAGGACCCTGGGATCCCAAGCCGCCACCCTAACCACTAAGCCAACACCAGGCTACATGACCGCAACATAAAGCTGCTTATTATTTTCCCACTACTGTATAACTCTCTATTCTAAGGCCTGTTTTTTTTTTCTGCCTAGCCCATATTGCCATGATGTTTCATTGCTCACTCTTGTATCGAAGATTTCGTTTGAGGTAGGAGTGTTCAGATGAGAGATCCGTTGTCCTCCATTAGGTGGTACATGATCTCTCCCTGCTGGGATAACGTTGTGCTCCATGGAAGTTTGGTGTCCACACTGCCAAGGAATAGCCTTGAAGCAGACGTCAGTCCACTATTTACATATCAACATCATTAATGGTTAACAGATTTCCTGCATAGACTCTCACGTTATACCATGTGAGGGTCATCGTCATTCAGGTACAGCTTTAAGTGATTGGACTGGCTCGGGCTGGTATGTGGATGTATGGGTCAACCAGACTGATAATGGTTAGAACGTCTGCTCTGAGTCTGGGAGGTCGGCGGTTCAAACCTCAGCCGAGTCGTACCAAAGCCATTAACAATTGTACTGGATGCTTCCTTGCTCAACATTCAGCATTTAAAACAGTAGAGCATCAACAAACAACCATATGTTAGCAACCATTGCTTAGGCTTGATGGGCTTCATGGCCTCCTGCATTGAAGTTCCTTTTAAGGGAGCATCTTATTATTATCCCCACGCCTTATTGTTATTATTATCCCCACGCCTTATTGTTATTATTATCCCCACGCCTTATTGTTATTATTATCCCCACGCCTTGTTGTTATTATTATCCCCACGCCTTAAAAAAAATGGCAGGATATTGTAATCGGCTCGGTCTATCGCCTCTGAAACGGTTGTGCAGAAATTCACCAAACTTGGTAGTTATGATCACCCCACGACACGAATGTCCAAGAGCAGTATCATTTTGGCCCCACCCCCTGGGGCCCTGGGGCAGGGTAAAAAGGTCAAATACCAAACAAAGCAATTACGGGCACATTTTTAAACATCACGAAACTTTGTACATGCAATCAACATTGGGGGACACATGAAATATGTAACGATGTTTTTTTGGGATTCGACCCCCGGTTCATGCTCCAGGGGGGAGGAACTTCGGATCACAGGGGTCAAAACAACATTTTTGTTTTTAACTAAAAACTTGATATTGGATCATTCCTGGTGGAACCTTTTTTGTCATCTTTCAGCTTTGCTTTCGGTTTAGCATGTCGTCGATTTCACTCTAGTTATTTTATTTATTTATTTTATACCTTTGGTCTCGGTTCCAGCGCACAGCAATAAGTGAAGCGTTTGGCGGAACAGTGTGGGCATGATAAGTAATGTGTTAGCGGCGACAAGGCAAAAGACACCACCGGTTACCATCTTCATGTTTTCAAAAAGGTTTAATGTTGTACATGGCTTTCTTCAGCACCATAAAAAGAGTTGTCAGAATCGGTCCGTGGCACCTGGTTTTGGGATTTACAGAGATCATTTCTTCTTCAGGTGAGATTCAACAATGGACAACATGCAGACTTGCCAGCAATTTTGAAGACGTTGCAATTACTATAATTACATCTTGAATGACAACTATACAAACAAATGACAATAAGTTGTTAGATCCTAAAAGAAAGAAGGAAAGAAATATTTGAATCGTCGTAAGCCTCATTATGTTCCGGAAGCCAACGTGAGAATATCAGAGGCAAACATACCGTCACTCAACGTAGACTCTCCTGAGGTGGTCTGATCTTTCAAGTCTCTAACGTATCCACAAAAACTTGGTGGCAGGTCGTCAAGTCCGTCACACACCTGTGTCCTGTCCTACTGTACATCTGTTCCTTTACTCTTGAAGGATGGTGTTACAATGGATGCTGCTCATGCTAAGACTGATCGATTGCATTAACTGTCATTGTGGAAAAGGCCACAGTCTACAATCCCTCTTTTTCTGCACCCAACCTTGAATACTCCCTCAAACATATGAGCTTCCATCCACCAAGTTGGAGCTCGTTACTCTTTACCTCCACAGTTGATGGAATCTGCACTTTAATCCTCAGGACTTGTTCATCTGTACCTTATCATGAAAAGTTATCAAACTTATTCCTATTCATAAGAAGAGTGCCAAAACTGTCCTTCTCAACTAAAGAGCGGTCAGCCTCCACCTTTGATATAAGCAAAACAATGCAATCGATTATTGCAGCAGACCTCAACTAATCTTTTCCCGAATTTTCTGATCATTTTGACTTTGCTCAGTTAATTCTACCCGAGCCATGCTGCTTCCACTATGTCAACAATAGATGAACACTATGTCATCCGAGGTCAGGGCTATCTTACTAGATATTCCCTCTATAATTGATACTGTCTGGCACCCTGTCCTGCTTTCCATACTGTCAGCTCATGGCATATTTTGTCGTCACCTCGTGTCCCTTAAGGTCACTTTCTACAACCAAGTCTGTTTCTAGTCTATATCGATGACCTATCTTCATTTGAAAATGCATTGCATCTTTTTTTTGTAGATTATTCCACCATGTGCAGGACTGTTCCTCACTCTCCCACCAGGCAGCTATCAACAGCATCCCTCTCTGCCAATCTTGAGAAAATAAGCAACTCTTCATCTTCCTGAAAAAGCTTACCTGTTACTGCAGGAAAAGTTCCACTCTCATCCTGTCTCTCCATTAGCGGCAGCTGATAAATCCTGCAAATACAGTAGTTTGTATGGTCAGCCTTTGGGTGGTACTGAAAACAGCTATGGAGCTCATTGGGCTTCACCATTAGCTGAGAACAGCTGAGGAAGGACTTGACCCTGTGAAGGAATACCGAAGCAGTTGGCGTCTTTCGAGGCTCGTTTGAAAATATGATGTGCTTCGGGCAGGTCATAGCCGATTACGGTGTGCAAGACCTCCGTCCAAAGTGTCATGGAATCCGGCTCCCTAATGTAGACTGGTGTTGCTGTTTTATTTAACTTATTTAAAACCATGGAGTCGAGGGTCCTCGGTTTCATCAGCATCTCACAACATTTATCAGCATCTCAGGGTATTGCTTCTTTGTCAGTGTTGGCAAATCAGTGGGTTTGCAGTCTTTTGGAAGCTCACTTTTTGTATTGCTTCTTCTGCCTCTCACTTTCTCACTTCTATGCCAAAACCTCCTCCACCCTCCCACCTCTTCCCTGTTTGGACTCTGCCAGAAAACTCGCACCATTACCCCTGCCAAAGTACAAGCTTAACGCTCACCTCCCTATTCATTCATGTTCTCTCATTAGTGAACCGGCTTTCCGAGTTTCGTTTCCTGCTCTGCCCTCCAGAGTCTACCTCCCTGTCTCTCACATTTCTGCCTTGGAGTTTTTCTTCATCCACTGAGACACTGATCACGCTTTACCTTCAACTCCTCACCTCTTGCTGTGATCTGTATATCCGTTTTTCTCATGTTCACCTTCACTCTACTTTCCGTCTGTTGACTCTTTGCTTTCTGTGTGTCTTGCTCTTCCATGAACCTTGACAAATAACCTGACAACCTTTGAATGAATAAATAACTCCAATAATGCCCTCCCTCCCCTCCTCTTCCCTCCCGGAAAAAACGTGTGATAATTACCCTCGCCGAAAGATTCGGAGAGGGTATTGCATTTGGGTCCGTTTGTTTGTTTGTCTGTCTGTTTGTGAATGTTTCAATGATAATTATGACGTCATAGGTCATATGGTGTGGCAGCCATATTGGAAAAAACTTTGGACCTCGATATCTCCGACACCACACCAAGGAAAATTTTGAAACTTGGCACACGGCAAGTACTCCTCGTGGGGAATGAGTGTGATTTTTTTTTTAATTATTATTTAATGACGTCATAATTGCATATGTAGAACGCCACATCCGATCAGTATGAAAATGTTTGAGGTCATCTAAGGATAAAGTGGTCCACAGAAAAAAAATATCATGACGTCATCGGTCACATGGTTTGGCAGCCATATTGGATTTACCTGAAAACCGATAAAAATACACCACTCAAAAGAAGTCCTGGTGAGGGTTTGCAATCTCTGATTGCTCTTTTTCTTGTTGTATTTGTTTTTTTTAAACCTCATCACAAATGAAAAAGGCATGTTTTTGTTTTGCCTTTATTTTTTCTTTCATTTATTTATTTTTACTCAATAACTTGCACATTGTGCTGGTATCTTGGTACGCTCCAGACTGGAAACTGTGAAGAAAGCTCGACTCCAGAAGTCGACCCAACATACCCGTCGCTCCTGTACATTGCGCAGTTATTGCTTGATACTATTCCATCTAAGCCGTGGTATATCTGACACTGAAATTCTCTTTGCTGCCTAATTTATATCTGAAGTGTTTTTGAAAGTTTGTTTTGCACTGCAAATGCAATTAACATTTGGTCTGAATTGCAGCAATACCAGGCATTGAACAAAACCCTAATCACAACAGCAGTTTGTCATTGACATAACTTTCTTACCGTCCACCCAACAATTGATCAAAATGCATTTCTACTTCCCACTTTTCCCCAATATTGAATGTAGTTCCACACAACATGGTTCGCACAGTTATGGTAGACCCACTTTCCAGGAGTTTTCCAGGACAAAAAAAATTGTTTTCCAGGACTTTGAATACAAATGGTTAATGTAATCGGTGACATTGGGATAAACCACAACAATAAGAATGAAACCTTGTTTGTTTTCCGTTATTCCATTTAATATTTAAGTAACTAAAAACAACCATTTCATCCGAGAACAGCCTGGGGAGTGGGTTGGTTGAGGAAGGTGGGGGGAGGGGGGGTAAATATATTTTATGCCTTGACTAATAATAATCCCCCCTGTGCAGCAGGGGTCAGTAAACCACTTGCACTGTGGCACATGTACAGGCAAAAAATGTAAATCGGCTCCCCCCTCGTCACGGTTATTCGGACTACCCTCCCTTTATGAATGTCTCCAACACCTTCCCCACGACTGAAGTCAAACTAACAGGTCTATAGTTCCCCAATTCTTTGGTTCCTTTCTTAAATAATGGTGTTACATTTGCTACTCTCCAATCCCCCGGTACCTGTCCTGACTTCAACGAGCTGATATAGTGGCTAACATCTCATTGTGTACACTGCCACTTTTAGTTTTCCTATTTGCTTCACATCGACTCTTGCATCACCTCTAAAACCTCTCCTCACCTCTGAGATAGACACCCTTAGCTATTGGTAATTCCCTTGTGTAAATGCTGAAGCAAAATAATTCTTCAATAATCCTGCCATATCACTTTTCATCACAAACCAATCTCCTGTGCTATTCCTCAATTGGACTAAACTTCTCTCAACCTTTTTGTTATGCCTTTCTATTGTTTAATTTTTCGGGTCATATCCTTCCATTATCCTTATCGTATTCTCTTTTAGCTTGCCGAGTTAATTTCTCTGCCAACGCAGCCGAAGATGCAAGGAGATGTTATGTTTTTGGGTTATCCGGCTAACTGCGCATGCATAGCAGATTTTTTTTCGATAACTTGTGAACTGCTAAAGGGATTTTGACCAAACTTGGTGGAAATATGTACAATGATACAAAGATGAACTGATTAAATTAGGGGGTGAAAGATCAAAACAAATGTGACCTTTAGTTGAAAGTTGCAGATTTTCAGTTTTGACCAAATTTGGTACAAGCACAGTATGTACTATGATGCAAAGATGAACTGATTCGATTTTGGGGTCAAAGGTTATGTGACCTTTGGCAGAGGCATATAAATTGATGCATTCACGGCAAATTCCATTTCCTATAAATTCCATCATGGCAAATTCCACAAGCCTCGGTTTACTCCGATCCTGATACAAGTCTGTCTCCAATGTTGTTATTAGTCTCCTACCAGTTTCACCGTAGGGGATGAGAGGTTTACTCTCTGTCTGTCTGTCCCACTTGTGGTTGTTTTTTTTCATACTTTTTTTTTTTTCCCACATACCCTTTAACATATTCAACTGAAACCTGGTACATGGTTTTATTATGATAAGTTACATACCAAATTCAAGTTTCAGGGCGTTTCATAAATTTTATTATATACCGGTTATACTGGCATAATTTTGCATATCAATATACCGATATTGAAATTCTGAATATAAGGGTGTACCAAAAAAAAAACCGGAATGAAAAGAAAAACCCGACATGTCACCAACAAATCGAAGAAAGGTGTTTACAATCTTTAAATACCGTACATGATTTAAAAAGCTTTGATGCACTCAGCTACACCTGGGACAGTGGATCGTATGATCTCAAGACGAACCAAGAAGGCACAGTAGGTTTTAACTTTTAACCCTAAGCACCATACAGGCAATTGTTTTTTTATTTGCCCTTGTAACTGGTTTTAAAGCAATTGCCAATTGGTTATCTATCTATATATTACTAAAACTCTCATCTTGTATGTATGTATGTATGTATGTATGTATGTATGTATGTATGTATGTATATGTTCCCGAAATACAGCCAAAACCGTACACGATAGCACAAAATTTTTAGGGCCACCCTACTCACCATTCTCCTGTGGTGTGCAGTATCAGGTTTCGTTCAAATTGGGCAACAAAAAAAATTATTAAAAAATCAATTCCTCATTCAGTCAAGTACTCTTTGGGAGAATTTGATCAATGCAAACTTCACCGGTTTGTTGTTTGTTTGTTTTTTGAAATGATTTTTTTTTATCAACCGCTGTCACAACGGGAACCCAATGGGTTCACAGCAGTGTGACCACTCCTTGTCTTTTTTCACAAGATCTTGACTATTCGTTGTTCACCTTGGCGTCTTGGTTTTCTATAGGTTTCCTTGGCGTATAGGTTTTCTATTAATTATCATCGCTTTTCCGAAACCTTGTGAATTCTTGGCTTTTTTCATTGGCTCACCTTGGCATTTATGAAAATGAGGAGTGGTCACACTGGTTCACGGGTCGTCTAGTTATTTATATGAATCGGGTGTGCTTTAGAAACCCTGTGCCGATTACCGACATGGCGATCCGTGATAGTCATACCGGTACGATAGTCATACCGACATGGCAATCCACGAGAGCGATACTGGCCTGTTCCGATAAACGATACTGATCTCGCTTGAAAACAAAATAATTTTTAACACAAGTTGAAGTTGGAAGTAAAAATGACTGTTCTTATCATTGGGGGAGGGGAAGCCCCATTTGGGAATACTTTGATAAATTACCATGTGCCAATGATGTTTACATCATGTATTGAATATGGAGACGTAATGGACCATTGGACCATGACATTTTTTGGAACCTGCGTAAAAACATTTTTTTGATTGAGTTATTATATTTTAATACCAGCATATAGCGGTATGAGCCCACCAGTATATCGATATCAGGGGGGGGGAGGGGGAATTGATGCCGACGGAGCCGAAATAGAACCATATTCTTTCAAACCAGAATACGGTGAAGCAGAGCTGAGGAATGTGCAAACTGCATCTACTTCAGAAGAAGACAGATACTTCAGGATAGTGACAGTGTGGAGGAGAAATATGGGTAGGGAAGGCTGAGCCAGGTGCGAATGCGGACATGGTGAAGAAATGTCTACAGCACGGGAATGCGTGTGTTGCCTGGATTGCGATTTACGACACGATAAATTGAACAAATGCGACGTTCTTGGGTAACTCCAGTTCCTGGGGTCGAGAATACGGTGAACCCAGGTGTTTGAGTTGCTCTTTTCATTGATTTCTTGATGTGGAAGGGGTCGGGCAAGTTGGCGTTGCAGAACAGGTATGGTTCCAATTTCTAACATTGATACTTGAGTAATCAGGAGAGCAAAGGCGTGTAAAAACGCACCTGTAACTTTTAATTGTCCGTTGTGTGGTGGTCAGTGCATGAACGAAAACTGGAACTTGTGGAAAAAGTTTTGGAAACGTTTGCTTTGCGGTGGTTATGAAGCTTAGCTTCCATGAAAGAGCAGGTCATCGCAAAAAAACAAACATTAATCTAATATCACCATTTTGTTTTACTAATACATCCACTCCCTAAGGGAGTGGCAGGAAGAGTCATGTTATTCTGCTCTTTGGGGTTTCTCGATTACGATAGAGCTAGGCCCTCGGGTCTGTTAGTTTGTGGTGGATGCAATAAGCACAGAATGCCTCAAGGATATTTGGATCCCTCCAAATTTATTTTAAGTGTTAAATGGCAGTAGCGACTATTTAAAAAGGTAATCATACGTGTTTGTGCTTTATTATATATTTTTTTATCATTTTTATCATTCATATTACTCTTGCTGAGGGAGAGGGTATTACATTTGGGTCCATTTGTCATTTGGCAAAATTGAAAAGAAAATTGTGTGTGTCGGTGACTGGCCAAGGACAGCAACACTTAATTTTGGTGAAGATCCGAATCCGGATCTGAGAAAAAATTTTTTCAGAGATTCTTCACCATTGAGAGTCGAGCCAAAATGACATACACAGCACAATATCTCAAAACATTATGGATGGATTCTGCAAAAACTTTGTGGACCGGTTGGGTGTGTGAAAAGGACTAATTGATTCAGTTTTGGTGAAGATTCGAATCTGGATCCACATTCGAGAATGTTTTCAAGTGATGCTTCCCCATTGAGAAATCGGGTCAAAAACTATATATAGCGCAATATCTCAAAAGGCTATGGATGGATTCCGCAGAAACTTTGTGGACAGGTTGGGTGTGTGAAAAGGACTAATTGATTCGATTTTGGTGAAGATCTGAATCTGGATTCGAGAATTCGGATCTTCACTAAAAGATCCGAATTCTTGATCCAAGGACAGTGAAACTTGGTTGGACAGGTTGCAAATTTTGGTGAAGATCCGAAACCGGCCAAGAACAGCAACTCCTAATTTTGGTGAAGATCTGAATGTGGATCTGAGAATTTTTTAAGTGATTCTTCACCATTGAGAGGGCCAAAAACGATAAATAGCACATTATCTCAAAAGATTGTGGACGGATTCAGACGAAACTTAGTGGACAGGTTGGGTGTGTGACAAGGACAAATCGATTCAATTTTGGTGAAGATCCAAATCCGGATCCAGACACGAGAGTTATTTAATTTTAACTGATTCTTCACCATTGAGAGATGGGGCTAAAAACGATACTGCATGATATCTCAAAAAGTTGTGCACGGATTCAGATTAAACTGTCGATCTTAAGTGCTTTATCTCTGTCTCCGATCTCTTATTAGCCACCAAGCTTGATTATTAGCAACAAAATCTCGCTCTCACAATAACCCAATGGTGACCAGTGTACAGTATATCAATTCACAATCTTTCTTGTTCAGGATCTCTTAAAATGCAATGTTAAAAGCAAAAATTTCAGTGGAAATTAGAGAAGAGGTATTTTCTACTCATGGACTTTCTTTAAAGCTCTGGGTTTTAATGGTTTTGTCAAATGTGCTTTTGCTTGCACTTTCTTAAGTCCATCCATCCATGGGACCATACTCTGTACAGAGCATTGGTGCTGCCAAAGCAGTCTCCTTGGCTATTGGACACAATCCTGGATGGGTCGTCACTCTGACACAGGATACAGCAAGCAGGTACTCATTTTGCCAGTACTCATTGCAGTGGTGGAGTGGTGGTGGGGGTGGAGGGTAGGAACATCAAACGGTTGACATGTTTTTAAAACTTTTCACATTAGTTTGTCCGCTGCTTTTTCCGTATAAATTCCATGCAATACCCATGCAGTCACACATGTTTACTGCAATGGAACAATCAGTTTTTCTCTCTTCTATAGCCGGGGTAACAGACAAAATAACTTGGCTTTCGCAATTACAATTATTATTTCTTACAATGTTTTTAGTTGGCATGTTCTTAATGCCTTCACTATCTCTCTGTGCCTAGCTTTCTAGTGTAACTGCCATTAAATATGATCTGCCCTCTCCCACCCCCTCCTTACCACCAAACGCGATTACCCCGCACAGGCAAAGTGAAAAGTGGGGTTAAACAATGGGTTCACTTTGTTTTTTTGGCTGTCTGTCCACAAATGTGAGTTTATGATTGAGAAACAACTTGATTTCATTTGAATGTTCGATTTTCAACGCAAATCTGAACATTAATCGGAAAACGAAGCTGCAGTTTAGCAGTTCTTTGGCTCTGAATTTGTCCCGATCGTGCACGCACAGAAAGGAGTGAGATAGTTTTTCTGGTCCGTTTGCCCATCGAGCAATCAGCAAAAATTGAAAATCATTCCAAACAGGAAATGTACAGCTTTTAGCAACATCATAAAGGACACAAACAGGCACAAATAACGAATGTCACGTGTTAAATAAGGGGATGTAAAAGTCTGCATCACCGGTGGTGAACCTCTGAAAGAAAACATTCCACAGCCTTTAAAATATTTACTATATTTCAATTTAATTATACGCTCGAACAAAAGAACACAAATCACCTTTTTACCACTTTAAAAATCCTTCCGTATAGTGGTACGGTGCTTGGAAAAATATTTTGAAATTTTGCATCATCTCGACCAATCAAATTCGCTGCTCACAGATCCCACCCATGTTCTTTTTTGTTTTTCTCAAGACTGCATGTGGGGTAAAGTGTTCGATCAACTCTCATCTAGATGATTATATGACCACCACGTGGAAGTGCTCTGTTCGTGGCAACAATAAGTTTCCATTTTACAGAATTGCTTCGGTCGTTATAGTCTGAAAATACAATTTGTCACCTGCACTTTGAAAAGTATATCGGAACGTGTGTATCGCTTTCTGACGTAAACGCCACCATCAAAACGTCCAGCTCGTACGTCATGTCCGTTCCAAGGCAACATTCATTCCCGTTGGTGTTCTAACCAGGTTTACACTCTTTGTACACGTTCAGCGTCGCCAGCAAAGTGTTAATCCCACAAAAACATCTTTTCAACAATCCCCACTTACAATATCCTTACTTATGGACATTTTCTATCATTTACCATTCTATTATCCTCATGCACGCTTACTTACCTACCAAACAGTAATGCTTCTTAAAGATTATAATGTATCATTTGCTACACACACACACACACACACACACACACACACACACACACACACACACACACACACACACACACACACACACACACACACACACACACACACACACACACACACACACACACACACACACACACACACACACACACACACACACACACACACACACACACACACACACACACACACACACACACTGATTTCTTCAGACCTGTAAACACAACACAACTTTATGCAGCAAATTAAAATGCACAACTTCTTGCATACTTTCAGCAACTTTGCTGGAGCTATCGCATGATTTCATCGTCCACCCGTGGGCTACACTTAATTTAAATATCCAAGTTGCAGAAGATTGAGCGGTGCTTCATTTTTATTTTTTGCAACTTCAAAAGTATGAGTGCACATTATCAATTTTTTGTTGCACAACAAGAAGTGGCATCATGCTTACAAGCCTTTATAAGTGTACTTCAATAAAAATGTTTGTTTCCAGACATACACGCTTGCCTTTCCCTAACCCTCTCCGTAGTTTCAACCGCCTTGACCTCCCACCTTACGAGTTATTTGAGGACCTCCGTGATCGACTTAATGTCGCTATCGAGAATGCTCAGGGCTTCGAAGGCGTGGACTAATTAACCAAGTCATCACTCCCAACATCATCCTACTGTCCAGGATAAAAGGAGAAAGTACAAAGCCATGGCAGCTCGACCAACCCAAGATCTCCTATCCTGTGACCTGCACCCAGGAATTTTCTGCCTCCCCATGAAAAAACAAAAAGTACCTTCGAGCGAATCAAGTCCAAAAGTCGAAGGTTTTTGTTTTTCCAATTTTCAGCCACAACTCGATCTCATAAACCCTTTTACATGGACATCCTACCATGGGTCTTCACAACATGGCGGTGTTATTTTGCACTAACTATTTTATGCAGAAGCATGTAGAACCTCTGATTTGGTTTCATCACTTCCTCAACATTTGATCATAAAAATGCTTCATTTGCTTGATGCAATGAACATCTCTCCCTCTTTCCTTCCCTCTTGGAATGTTCAGGAAGAGTGGAAGGCTGAATAATGGGTGGAAGAAATAAGAGGCAGATCTTTCAATATGCTACCTGAGTCGTGTTGTTTTTGTTGGTTTTTTTTTTCCTCCCTTTAAAAAGGTATGTAAACTTGTACAAAAAAACAAACAAACTAAAAACAAAACCCAAGGAAGTTTTTCGCCTTGGGCTGTAAATGCAGTGCCCTTATTGTCTGTACTTTTGTGCTATGTTTGTGCTCACTGACCAGTGCTTCGCACACCACGCTCACCAACAAACAGAGTTCGGTGCCACACTTCCTGACGAAGTTTCGCCAAATGTTATGGAATCCTTTATACATCCCTTTTTTATACACACCTGCTGGGGGATTAGCAGGTGAGCTGTTTTAAGTGCCTCAGGCCTACTGCAAAAACGGGAAGCTATTTCACTGTGTCCCCAAACACAGCTCGGCAACACAAGGTCGAAGCAGGCCGTGCACTCGTGTGGAATTTTGTTATAAGTTACACTATTCTGACCTCTACACTTATCCAAGGGCAAGTTGAGGAGCAATGAGCCAGAAGTTTGTAGCCCCTGCGCCGTGGGTGTGAGGTCGTCTTGTTTACCGTTGCCGTCTAACTGGATCGGGCAAGTGATGGAATGTTTCAGCCAAAAGCATTCGCTGTACAGTGCATGTCTCTGTGTTGCCAAAATGAGGGATCTGCACCCAGGGCCTTTGCCTGCATTGTATCGAGTGTAAAGTGACGGCTTCAACTACGTGCATGTCCAATTGGTCCCGTCAAATCTCACCTTGACATTGTTACCTCTTATTCAGTATGTGAGCTGAGGAGCAAGTGAGATTGATGCGACATGTTTTGTCATGTGCAATATGTAAACAAACCAACAAAACTTTACAAATGAATGAGATGCACATTTATCTCCTTCATCCACAAAGAATCTTTGTAAAACCAATAAAAGTGCTGATTTGTTGCACTCTGTGTGGGGTACATGCACTCAAATCATTTCACATTTTGCTTTCTTTACTTCAGTAATGCTTTGTCCATTTTTTAGGGTTTTTTAACCTTAAAAAAAAACAAAAAACGATGGTTTACAGTTCTACCAAGGGCATGGCTTGGTTCTGTTTGCATGTCAGACACAGTCCCAGCGACAAGCGCTGCCATTATTTGTTCGTATCCTGCATGATTCACACCTCAGGCCAGTAATACAATTCTGCCGGTCATGGATCGTCGTGCCCTTACCTCGTGATGCTTTGCTGTGAATGACTTGCTTTTACGGCTTTTGATGTACATTTGTTTGTCCGGAGCATTGCCCTTACTTATACCATTTTTAATGTACAAAATTCTTTAAGATAATAAAAAAGTTAATCTTTGAATCTTCATTGGCTTTTTGATGTTTACGTTGGCTTCCCCTTACAGTTAAACGGTGTATGAATATCAAACATAGCAATAAGTGTAAGTTGCTAAAATTTGCATTAGCAGCAGAAATGTTTTTGAATGATACACTCGACAACACACTATTTCACACATGACATTCGCATGTACTCTCCCACTCATTCTGCCATTCTCTACACTCTTTATGCTCAAGGAAGAATGAGGTAGCAGAGGAGCATGCAGATGCAAGAGGATGATTGAACAGGAGGAGAAAGGAGTAAAGGAAAGGGAGTGAGAGGTTGTGAGTCGAGAACAGAAAAAAATCATGGGTCTGGATGGAGGATGACTTTATTGTGGTGCACTACCAATTTGAAGCCTTACGAGGAAGAGCATAAATTAACAGGCTTGAGGAAGAAGGTTCCACAAGTGGAAGAAAAGAGTGGAGGTGAACCTGGATGTTGTGGAGTTCAATAAGGAGGGGTGGCTGTAAGAATGTGTGCCATTTGGAAGAAATGAAGAGAGATGACGCAATACCTGAGGAGAGGCAGTAGAAAACGGGGGTCACTAACCTGAATGAGCAGTGAGTCGTTTGCTCCTTTCTCCATTGTGAGAGATGCCACTAGTATAAAGAGAACCAGTTACACTTAATTTCAGTCTCATCTCTGATCATCAGTTTGGATTCCGTCCTGGTTACTCAACTTTGGACACGTTTCTTCTCTAAATCTCAAAAAAGACATTAAGACTGTCTCCTTTAGACATATCTCAGGAATGACACAGTCTGCCATCCTGCATTGCTTGCCAAGCTCTCTGCCTGTGGCATAGGAAGGATATCTGACTTTTTCCACTCACGCAGTTAATGTGCTGCCATCAATGGAACCTTCTCCTCCCCTTCTCCCAGTGGAGGCTGAAGTTCCCCAAGGCAGTGTATTAGGCTCGGTCATGTTCCTCGTCTATACAAAATTACCTCTCCGATGCTCTGGAAAACCATCTTGCTTTTTGCAGACGAGACGACATCGTGTTGTGCAATACTCCATCGGTCTACGAGGCAGACAGTAACTGCATCTCTCTCTCTGCTTATTTGGAAATTATTATTGTGGACACTGGTCTGACAAATGGAACATGTCCTTCAATCCTGGAAAATCTCAATCTTACCTCGTCACTCCAATAGGATCTTCAAACAAACCCACCTATTTATTTTCGAAGAGGTTCATTCTGGACCTTCTCAGCCTCACCATCAGCCACAACCTTTCATGGACCGACCACATAGCTAAGCTGGCCTCCAACGCCAGCCACAGATTGGGCGTCCTCCATCGATCCAATTATTTCCTTGCAACATCAGTCTAGAAGGCCTTTGTCCGTAGCTCAAAGGAATCCTGCTTTGCATTATGGATTAGCACCCCAACATCACATCTTTCATGCATTCTGTATAATCTCAAGTTCAGAATTATTCGAATCTCCCATGATGAGGTCAAAGCACAGGATTTGTTACTCCCATTACAGGCAGGTTGATGATCTTTATTTTCCGATATCAGTCCCTCCACCCTCTGTCCTCTGACCCTCCCTATATACTCCAGGATAGACGTGTTCTTCCAGTAACCGTCATCATGCAATAAATGTCCAAAATCCAGGCCGACTGCACACCTCATGTCTCTTATTCCCAGCTCCTCCCATCTTTGGAACCACGTCCAAGGCTGGTCTGTCTGACTTGTTTTCAAAGCAAGAAGTGCACCACCATCTTCCATCATCCCCCATACTGGTCCATGATTGATCTGTATTACCCCCATTAACCTTTCCTAAGTCAACCATTTCACTTGCTAGTTTCAGTGTTTCCTTCCCTTTCTTGTTAATTCATTCCCTTGATGCTTTGTCTTGCTGTCACTTCTACTTCGCTCTTCCAAGAGCCTTGTTCCTGTAAAGAAGAAAAATTAATTCTGCCGAGGCTGAGTACGGTGAGTCCGATGACGTTTATTCCGGATACCTACAATCTATGCCTACATGAAAGACTTTTTGAAATGCCGGCCATATGCTCCATCCAAGCAACATGCAACTTTGTTAAAAAAATAATTATCCACGGGTAGGTGATCCGATGTTGACAGTTGTCAGTCGCTGAAGCAGTTGTGAAGAAAACACATTTAAAGGTGAAAAAGTGAGGGTGGAAGAAATATAAAACGGCTGCCGTTCCACAACATGGTCAAGAATGGTTGTGGACACCCATTACTCAAATGAAAAAAAACTTGAATACTTTCAATGAATAATATTCAACCTTCCCTGTATAGTATTAACCACCAATTCAAATGTAACTTACCGTTGATACAAATAAAGCCTCCGAGTTGATGCTGGTGGCATCCATTTAAGAACAACTGTATGCCAGAAAGATTCCATACATTAGGGAAGGGAAAAGTGTGATGTAGTGCAGTTGAGGCAGTTGGTTGGTGAGGTGTAGAAACCGAAGATTACTGCTTTCATAGGCTTCATATTGTTTTTGAACATTGTTACTTTGCAACTTCTTGAGAAAACTTGTTGGCAACAACTTTGGCATTGTATAACCCCTTCAATATAGATCTCCCAGGGTAGGCTAGTTTCCTGTTCAGTCCTGATTTCCAAGCTGTTCCTAAACATACCTAATGAAGGGAGAGGGAGGGGAAGGAAGCAGGGGGGAGCTGGTTCAAATTCCTCCATGTATTTCCAGCTGAATTTGGGTTTGCACTTTCCTTGCCAGTGTCTGAAGGTCGCAGGCAACACAAACACCCCTCAAATCCAATTTTGTTAACCTTGTATTTATCACAAAAGTTCAGAAATCGAGTTTGCTCTTTCATCCCTCGCCACTTCTTTAATGACCTATTTAATCCCATCTTTTGGGATTGGCTGCCAGAAGTAGATGGACTCCTCTTAAGAAGTGGTTGGCCAGGTTTGATGCTCAATAAGAGCTGGTCTGGCCATGAATTTGGAATTTGTACAGGGTCGTGGCAATAACTCGTGTACTCTGTAAAAGACATCACATGGGATCTTTGAACATTCATCAATTAATGGTAGCAGATGGGACATGAGGTGTGCAGTCCTTGGTTAATGCTCATCTGAGAGATGGAGCACTTGATGCAACACCCTTCATACGAAATCTGACTGTTAGTCGGGGTTTGATTCCAAACCCAACGACAAACTAAGGTAAATGAGCTACCGGTGTATTGTGTATTAAGCCCAAAGTGAAATGGGCTACCTGTTTGACATATTAGCCAAAATGCCAACTTTATCATCATTAATATTAACAAAAGCTTGAAAAAACAAGCTAGTTGTTGGACCTGAAAACATGCTAACCTCACAGGTAAGTGGGCTATGTCAAAGGTAATGAAGAAACTTGTCATTTACAACAGTCATCTCAAAAACTTTTATTACAAAGAACCATGTACAAGTAATGATGGAGTATGAAAACAGTAAAAAAAAATTATAATCTCATTACCACCACAAAACGATATAATTAGACTACTACCCAAACACAGGACACCAAATTGTCTTCCCTAACTGCTAAACAAGATCACATGCTGATGTCAGAGCAACTGCACATGTCCTCGTGTCTGTAGAAATCCACCCAAATTCGAGGAACTTGTGGAATGAGCATAATGTTGTCTCAGCACGATGGCATTGGTGGAAGACCATGAGGACAGCTTCATTGTGCCCAATGTCACCACCTACACATCCATTTGTCATCGTCGGCCATGAGCACCCTTTTTTTTTTTTGCATTCAAGCAAATTTGCGAGATCTACCAGGTAGGCTAAACTAAGCCATCGGGTCCTGCATCATTGACAACTTGGAAGGGACTCAAATGTCCAGATGCTCCTGGAAGAATTCAGGAACGGTCACGCTGAAAGTTCTTTGATGAATAAAGAGTAAATGAAAATAATTCCATGGGTTTGGGTTTTATATTTGAGAGGAAGTCTTCTCAACAATTAAAAGCTTCCGTTTACAGATTCTGCACTGAGTTTTTCATCCAAAATCCAATGCACATCACAGAACCTCGACCCACTGAAGTACATCCAGGCAGTGGCTTTCTCCAACCTGTCATTCTCTTAAATCCACTTGTGTTCAAAGTAACACCAAAACATCAATTTTGCTTCATGTTAGGCCCACAAATGGACTTCATGTGATAGGGGTGAAAAATTGTGCTTCTACAACTGACAGCCAAGCTTCAAACTGATTAATAGCACGCCCATCGCCAAATTGTTCCCCGTGGCAGGAACCAAGTGGGATAGGTGTCCCAGCCAAGGGCACACCACCACTGACTGCCATCTACAAACATCCAAGGCAGTGCACCATCTTATTGTGATCGACCATCTTTAATCTTGATGTGCAACTCAAGCGGCTGCTCGTGTGGACCAAATGTTGGTGGTTGTGTCACTGTGGAAAACCTCATCGCTGAGAAGCATATTCTACCAGTGTTGGAAATTGCAGATAAGCATCATCGATCTGTGATGCTTTAAAAGGAGGTTGGGGCCCAATCAATGGTTATTGCACTCAAACAGACTTCTTGCTTATTCTTAAAACAACCAGAAACTTGATCTTATCCCTGACAACTGGAGGTAGTAACATCACCATCAACATGGAGATGCAGGCACATCCCCGATGCTTGCTGCAGTCGAATAGAGATGGCTCCTGACATGGCAAGATGATGGCCAATCACAACAGCCTGGTCGACATCCCCTTGGACGATTACGTGAAACTTACACAGCTCAAAGACTTGCCAGGATCTTAAAGTTGAGTTCAGCTCCCAGCAAGTAGTATACAAGGCAAACAAAATGGAGAAAAAGGGATAAAGCCCAACCATAGCTAGGAAAATACTTGCACGTTTTTGGGTCAAAAATACACAGTGATTCGCTTATCCCTCCAGCTTTTACCCCAGCAGCTTGGAAAGTACCAGGATGGACTGAGCATGGCTCCCATCCAAAAAACTTGAAACGGCCACAAGAACAAGTGGAAGGGGGTTTTGTAATTTTGCATCAGCTCACGATTCAAACCACAATTTTGATAAGCACAAAAGGAAACCGATGTGCAAAGCCACCGTTGGACGGAAAGTTGTGGAAGGGCCGGCAGTGCCACGAGAGTTTGGCACAAGCTGTGGGTGAAGGCTAAATTCTGCTGATCGGGCGAGTTGGCACATTAAAATTGGTGTACAGCACTTGAGCATGGGTTCATACACGGCAAAAGTAATACAAAGTTAAAAAAAGAAAAACACTCATGCCCTCCAACATATTATTGAGCAAATTTTACACTCCTCGTGGCATTGGTGCCAAAATGTTGAAAGGATGTTTGCTTGACCGTTCAAATACGAGACGATAATTTGTCAAGATTGCTACATATGTACAATTCGGATATTTACAGTCGCAAACGTATGGCTCTGCTGCGAATGAGGCAGAGCGTGAAGTTTTAACTTATTATGGAGGATTTTTCAAAAATAATAATAATAATAATAATAATAATAATAATAATAAACGTGCCACGCACATCACTGAGGATTTCAAAAAAACACCGTTTTTCTCTGTCGACAAAGACGACGACTTTGTACTAAAGTAGCTCGTCGTTTGGCGTGGGGGTGAGTGAAGGGAGAAGGGTGAGCATGCAGAGGAGAAGTGCATTCACGCACCCACTGTAAGTAAGCACATGAACATGATAACGGGGCTTACAATGTCCACACCTGGGCCTACGTCATGTCAGATAGCTTAAGGGGATATAATGGCAGCCAGTTTGACTGGGACTGATCTTACTGCAGCACATGTCAACTGGTCATTCCAAAACACACACGCACACACACACACACACACACACACACACACACACACACACACACACACACACACACACACACCCCTTGTGCAGGTTTCCTAAAAAACTGAGCTACAGGTTGAGGTCTTTTTTTTTTTTCTTAATCACATCATCATAGAAAAGGTAAAGGACTTTCGGTGTTGGTTATAATAGAAATTAAAAAAAAAAGATGCAATGAATCCATTGTTCCAAAAGGTCAAACCAAGTTGCGCATTTTAATGAAAAAAAAGGAAATGTAAAGAAACGAAGAAATCTTTAACTTCCATCTGATTTTGTGCATCATTGAAGTTCGGTCACCCAATGAGCAATAATCCCAAATAGAGTTGATGCTGGTACTCGGACGGGCTCATCTCCCGTACTCGGGACTTGGTTGCATGTGCAAAACCGTTGGACGCATCGATGGAGACCGAGGAAAGAATGACAAACAAAATACAGCCCGACGTGTAATGGGCGAGGGCCAGGCATGCGCGGCACGTGCGCCCAAGGCTCTGCTCTCCGAGGAGCTTGTTGAACACGCGCGCGACCCGATGCAGGCAGTGGCGAGCACGGCTAGACTAAGGCACGGAAAAAAAGGACCTTCCTCAATTTGTAACTCAGTCTCCGGACTGACTTGCTCGCTCGTCAAATACTGAGCACATTCAAATGGGGAAATAAAAATGGCAGAGAAAGTCCGTACGTCCCAAATCTGCCGTTCGTGCTTTCCTTATGCATTATTGGAAAAGGAGTGAACAATTTCCATCACCGGGTTGCAAAGTAATAAAACAAGCCATTGTTACACAACACATCTCCAGCACATGAACGAACTGCAATCAAAAAGGCCCCTCTCCCACTCCTCGAAATCAGTTTGCATTCACTCGACAAATCCGACGTGTGTACCTTTCTGAATCTCATCCCACATCGCCCTCCGTGTGCGATACCTAACTTTGAACGAGCCGACATCTGTCCCACTCACTAACATGGTCGCCGTAAAACAAACATTTTGAGATTCGCTGCAAATTGCTCACAGGTGAGGTACACGTGACTTGGGAGTATAGAGTAGAGTTTCCAAAACCGCAATCATTCTTCAAGCACAGCTGAGGCAACGGGCGTTAAAGTGATGGTGTTTGGCTGGGGTTTGAATAACAAAAACCGCCAAATGCAAAGAAAACAAACGAATGCGTTGCTGCTCGATGTGGTGGCATCTCTGCTGCAAATGTCCTTTGAGGCGGAGCGGATAGCCTGTTTTTCAGGTTTCCGATACTTTGGAACCTCGAATAGAAGCGACGGGAGACGTAGCAATGTGTGGCAAAAATTGATGTGCAATGCCATGAGATGTGCGGTAACAATAAATGATGATTAGAGACCGCACACAAAATACGTGATGGAGTGGCGAGTGTTTCCCGGAGTGTCATAGAGTGTCACGGGGGTGGGAGGGGGACGGGATTAGTGTGTCAGAGCCACAGTCGCGTGACACCGTCTTCGTCTTCATGGGTGCAGCCATCTTGGATATCCCTTCACCACAAGAGGACGTATCAGTTTGGATTTCAGAACAGTGACATCTCTTTTTTTCGGAGGAGCGGCGTCAGGAAAAGCATCATCAGGTGTCGCATGGGGAAGGGACGGCATCAAAATCCTGACCAAGAGAAAGTCTCATGTTTTGTGTCCAGGCCCGAGTACTAAAACTGTTTTATGCTGCAAAGTGCACAAAACTGCAACTTCTTCCTGCCAAGAATGCCGGGGAGCCAAAGTTGTTGAAACAATTTCACTATCGCAATCTCTCACGGTGCCAACAAATTCCTAATGTGCAGTATTCCCAAAAACACACAAACAGCTTTCCGAAAAAAAAAAAAACCCCAACAAAACAAAAACAACATGAGCCAAAATGTATTCCAGTTTGCTCACGAGAAAGACACGGCACTCACGTTCTCATTCGGTGGAACCGATGGCAAATGAGTTACAGCAGATCGATCGCATGTTCTTAATTTCTCCAGGTCACGGCTCCCATGAAAGGAATAAAGGTACACGCCTTGCGTTGCATAACTTGCGACACGGAGGAGAAAACATTGAGGCTGCAAATATTAACGGGCAAAAGGTGTGCAGAATGTATTGTGTAGATCGATTCATTTGCATATATATAAGGTGAGGGTGCAGGAGAGGGACACCAGAGAGAGAGAGAGCGAGAGAGCGAGAGAGCGAGAGAGCGAGAGAGCGAGAGCGAGAGCGAGAGCGAGAGCGAGAGCGAGAGAGAGAGAGAGAGAGAGAGAGAGAGAGAGAGAGAGAGAGAGAGAGAGAGAGAGAGAGAGAGAGAGAGAGAGAGAGAGAGAGAGAGAGAGAGAGAGAGACGCCCGTTGTCTAACAGAAGAAAAAGATGTCGCACACGTGTTGTTTCGAACCTGCGGAACGTTTTCCATTTGTTCAGCCACATGAGCACCATTTGAAGCGCCGTCTCGTATCCAGATTTTCCAGGTTTTCCCCAAAACCTCAACGACCTATAAAATACAAACCTACACATCTCGTCAGATTCGATGGTCGCAAGCATTGGATCCTTCAAAATAAAACCCCAAGCGACGTAAAGCACGGGCGGAATGTCACCGTGGCCCCCTCGGTTATGGTCACCAATAATTTAGAAATGGAGACCAAAAAAAAAAAAAAAAAAAATCAAAAAAAATCTCCTCATTTCAAACCTTGGAGCAACAATTTTAATAATAACAGGTAACCATGGAGGATCAAATTCCGTGTATGTGGGGCCATGAGTGCGATTCACATTTTCGGTTTACTGTTGCTTCTATCCTCGTCGGCGCAGCTCACCACAATCATCAAGACTCAAACATCCAAGGAGAGCGGGAAAGGGAACAAAAACACCGTCAAGAGCAAAGCAAAGCAAAGTGTGTGCCGTTCAAAATGAAATCAACACCGCAAATAATAATCAATGGGGGACCGTTGATGGATATAAATATCTTTAAACAAAGAAGAAAATGACCAAACTGCACTTCAAGTATCATCACTCTCCATTTGTGCTTTTGTTCCCCAATAACATAGCGATTACTCACTGCAACAATGTAAAATCCACACGTCGTTACGAATACCATCTCATATCGTCATTCATCATCAACTGTTGTGGGAAAGGCGACAGCGGGGAGGGGGCAAATTGTGACTGTAAGGACAAAGCATGTGCTTTGGATATCCAGCACATTGTTGGGGGGAGGAGGAGGAGGAGGAGGGGTGGTGGGAACAAACAAATTTGCATCACACGAACGAGGAGGAGACGAGGTGGGATCAACAGAATGCACACCGACACGCTCTGCATGGAACGCAATGGCCATGGCAATTTTGGATGATGTTTTCCATTTATAGAGTTCATGACGAACCATTTCAACTTTGTCTGGTGGACGCTGCGGCTGCAACATGGAAATGAGGGGTGGAATAAATTGTTTGGGGGAGGTTACCGCCATTCCAAAATAAACGGACAAAACATTAGCGAGCATTCACATCCGGTCATGCCAATGGATGGTCTCAACCATGGTTATGGAAGAGCAAAGAACCAGCTGTTCAGGACAGACCGCAAAATCCAAAGCATGAACAAAAAGCGAGGTGGACCTTTTGTCAAGTTGTACCGCACCGAGTGTAGCTCTCGGTTTGGAACTGCATTTGGAGGTGCTCGACCCGACACGGGCCATGGCCTCAATTACAGTTAAGGAAGAACAAAGAGCCAGCTGTTCAGGACAGACCGCAAAAGCTGAAGCATTATCAATAGGCAAAGTGGATCTTTTGTCACGCCGTGCCATAATCGTGCGTACCTCTTCCTTTTGAGCTGCGTTTGGAGGTGTTCGACCCCCAACGAGCCCACGGTGCCCCAATTTGGATTCCATCAATTTTAATGTACTATTTTATAGAAATCTCGTCTTCGTCAAACATTCCATTTCAGTTATATACAGGAGACCTGGAAGCCATTCTGTACATCTTTCCTTGCACCGAGTTTACATGCAGACACCACAAAATTGCTGTAATTTCACGATCCGTTCACTCCGCGTATTCCGACTCCCCGACATACACCCCACTTCTCTCCCTATCAACCAAACCCCAACCCCTCTTGTGGGGGCATGTTGCAAAATATTACATTGTGCTTGAAGTTGGTGCTACAGGATTCAGAACATTAGGTCAATGGACTCGTTGGAAGGCAAACAGCCATTGTCCAATGAGTTGCAACGACAAACACGTAATAAAAGCACAAATGAAAAATGAATACAATTTAAATACAAAAGAAAATTGGAGTTCAACACATCGGTTTCAAGGCTGGCTTAAGGAGATGTCACCTTTTTTGCGAGGGGGCAAGCAACAGGAGAGCAATCGTAAACGACGCATTTAATCGGCGTTGGCTGCAGGAGAAGGCTGTGCTCCCGAGGTTGGCGTCAGCCTGTGCTGTCCTGCATCAGACCCGACTAGGCATGCATCGCAGGCCCAGACAGCAGAATCCTCGCCCATCAGAAGCTTGTATGCCAGTTCGGTGAGGCCCGCACACTTGCGGTGAAACCATCGATGGCATGCAGCCTCGCAAGGCAAAGCCTCTTGTCCATCTACCACTTCTTGCAGGCACAGACTGCAGGACATTGGACCAGATGTACTGAGGCCTTGCCCAGGACCTTGACTACCGCTTGTGCCTCCGGTTCCACTGTTCCCATCGTTACTGCCATTCCCAGTGCCTCCTGTGCCGGCAGGAGCCCCGGCATCGTGTGTGCCATTGTTACTTTGACCAGAGTTGACAGTCTGGTTGGAGTTATGTGCCTGTGCGCCTCCAGGACTTGACGACTCACCTGTGGGGCCAAATACATTGTTGCTATCTTGAGCTTTCATGCTACTTCCTCCACCCTGCCCAAAACCTTTACTGTTCTGGCTCAAGACAATTGGCGTTGGTGGTTGATGATTCACACTAGGATTGGGACTCTGGCTGTTTAGGCTCATTCCAGGAGGACCAGACTTTGTACCAGTTGGCCCAGGGCTCTGTACCATTGGCTGGCTGCTACCTAAGCCATTGTTTAGTCTCATCCCATGACCCAGAAGCTGACCCATAGTTGGGCTGGGGCTTTGACTCATTGAAACAGAACTCAAGCCTTGACCAAAGCTTTGGCCACCCATATGGTTGAGACCTTGTCCATTACCCTGTGGCAAACCCTGGCCTGGCATACCACCTCCAGGGCCTGGCCCCATAGCTGGGTGACCCCCAGGTACCAGGCCTTGTACAAAGTTCATACCTGGTGCTGGCATCGAGACAAACACCGGCGCTCCGGGCGTGCCTCCACTGCCACTTCCAGGTGGCACACATCCCTGTGTAAATGCCGGGTTTGGCCCCGATGTAAAATTTTGGTTCCCTGTCGGGTGGGGAATGGGCCCGTGAGGGGGGCTGAAGCTGCCACCACCCCGATGAAACACAGGAGGGCCACGGGGACCGTATGGCATGGCCGCAGGATTACCATAAGCCCCAGGACCAGGGACACTGCCCTGAGGAAAGCCCATGCCAACGTAGCCTGGAGGGAAGGGCGGCTGCGGTCCAGGTAGGTGATGTGGTGAAGGACCGCTGTATGGTACCCCACTGTAGGGCATGCGTGGCGGCAAAGCACCTGGCATGCGAAAGTATGAGCCAGGTGGCTGAAGAGCACCACGTGCTGCCACAAAACCCGGCAAACACACCTTGGTTGGTACAAAGTCATCATCAAATGGGTTTGAAGCGACAAGGTGGTCAACCATGGGTGTGAGTGGAGGTGCAAATTCGGATAAGGGTGCCGGGCCCTGCAAAGAGGCAAAAGCTACATGTAAAAAGCCAGGGCAATGAGGATTATCATTCAACTAAAGACTCAAATGTGAGGAGGTGCAATTTTACATCCAGAGACGAGTATAATCAGGAAATATACATAAGCAAATGCATTGGGTCAGAAAGGATATACAGTACATCCACATGTGTGTGTATATATATATATATATATATATATATATATATATATATATATATATATATATATATATATATATATATATATATATATATATATTATATTTACTATATATATATATATATATATATATATATATGTATATATATTAAAAAATATATATGTGTGTGTGTATATATATATATATATATATATATATATATATATATATATATATATATATATATATATATATATATATATATATATATATATATATATATATATATATATATACATACACATACATGACAGAAGTAAATAGACACATCAAATTTATTAATTTCATCTGTATAAAGCAAGTTTTACTCAGTGATTTGTGCTCACATTCAACTATATAATTGCAGAAACGAGTTCCTTGGTCGTGTATGACAATTAACTATACCTCAAACCCAGGGAGCACTTGACTTTCAAAGAGGACGAATTGTTGACAAATTGGAATGTGGAGCCAGCCAGCATCCGATAGGTCAGAACCTTGGCAATCTGCTTTCTACGGTCAATCCGGTGATTGTGCAATTCATCAGTGAAGGCAAGGAATCCACAGCTTCCAGTTCGAGTCGTTCTGGGCCGTTCAGTTCAAGTCATTCGAGTCGTTCAGAAAGGTGTCTTCGAGCTGTCAAGTGGTCCATTGAGAAACTCCCTGTTGCAAGGCAGCAGATGTTGCAGAGGAAGTCCAAGTTAGCTCAAGAACTGCCATGCGACACCTTCATCAACTGGGTTATAATGGGAGAGCAGCCCGGAGAAAACCTCTCCTTAGACCAGCCAACATTCAAAGGAGGAAGAAGTGGGCGGACGAGATGGCCACCACCAGACCCTTGGCGTTTTGGCAAACTGTCATTTTTTCAGATGAGTCCCAATTTGCTCTATTTTCTGACAGTGGACACGTATGGGTCTGGAGACTTCCCAGTCAAGAGTTCTCTTTGAACCGATTGCACCCAACTGTCAAACACGGTGGTTTTTCAGTGATGGTGTGGGGAGCAATCTGGAGTGCTGGTCGGTCAGAGCTTGTGGAGTGTGTTGGCAACATCAACTTGAGGATATACATTTCTATCCTTGAGGATGGATGTCTCCATCTTCTCCACTGGTCAGATGGTCAAAAACAACACTCTGTTCATGGAAGATGGAGCTCCATGCCACACTCCAAAAAAGACCAATGAATGACAGGACAGAAATGGGATCAAGCGACTTCCATGGCCAAGTCAGTCTCCTGACATGAATCCCATTGAACACATCTGGGCAATATTGGATCGACCTGTGCAGATAAAAATCCAGGAAACCAACATCACGGGCAGAATTCGTCAACTATTTGTGTGAAACCTGGGCAGAAATCCCACAAGAGAAAATTTCGGAACTCATTAGTTCTATGTATGAAAGAGTAAAAGCTTTGAAATCTGTAAATGTGTATGTATGCAAAATGCATATACAAAATACTCATATATGTACTAAAATGGATCAAATGTTCTTCAAATGTTCAAGAAATAAATTCTTTAAAAATCATGGTGTCTATTTACTTCCGTCATGTCTCTGCATGTGTGTCTGTATATATATATATATATATATATATATATATATATATATATATATATATATATATATATATATATATATATATATATATATATATATATATATATATATTTAATTTTTTTTTCATGAGCCGTGAGCATAACAGTTCTAACGCACATCTTCCAGAAACACATTCACTTGGGTCGTCTCATTGAATTGCATTCTTCAATTAATTGGAAACGGTACCTGGTGTTGTCATTCTCTCTTTTTATTTGTAAGCATCTTTAATGAAACTGTAATCGTGCATTCGTGGTAAAAAAAACATTTTAAACTTTAAAAACTTTCCCCTTTGAACCAGGAACCGCCGCAAACTGATAACGTTATCCCCCTTGTCTCCGTTGTAACAACAACAAAACACACATGGATTTTTCCCCGACACTCGCAGATTTTACCCCGGCACATGTGGATTTTCATCTATTTCCACAGCATTTTCCTGCATTTTCACGAGATTTTCCCCGCTATTCGTGGATTTTTCACGGGTTGGGAAATCATAGGAACCTATCCCCCCATTTCCCATTGAAACAACACCCCCAAATACGCGGTTTCAACATGCGCAGGGTTTTCCCGGAACGTATCCCCCGCAAATATTGGGGTCCTGGTGTTTACATTATATATATATATATATATATATATATATATATATATATATATATATATATATATATATATATATATATATATATATATATATATACATAAATATACTAATAAATGTCAGTGTGTGTGTGTGTGTGTGTGTGTGTGTGTGTGTGTGTGTGTGTGTGTGTGTGTGTGTGTGTGTGTGTGTGTGTGCATGCCTCTCCTCAATAACTCCAAAACTATAAAACCTAGCAGCTTGAAACGCTGCATGTATACTAAGAAAACTCCAAGGAAGTGCAACAGTGAAAATTGGATGTTTGGGTATATTAAAACACCTCTTTTGAAGATAATTTACAGCCTTATTTAATTATATCCTTCATCAGGTGCATCCTCGGTCACCACTCTCTATGGGGTCTCAAGGCGTATCCTCGGTAACCTTGCGAGGATCTGAAGCCGCCATGTTTTTTGGCCTGCCTGCCTTGACTTGAAACAGGCCGCAACGATTTAACGGTAAAGTGTTTTTTTTTCTTCACTTTCCTCACTCATATTATCGAACGCCTGTTCATCATAGCTACAAATCGCTGGGTACATTACAATGCTTATAAACGCCTGGAGACGTCAGTGTTCGTTGCTTTATTTTATTTCCACACATACAATCACCAAGAGTATCTTTTAAACTAAGGACAATTACAAAATTTAAGCTCCAGAATCGAACTTGCAAGCAGTTTTGACTCCTAGAAAAGTCTTCATTTGTTCAATTCAGGAGGTGTATTGTGAATCTACTCCAGGAGGTGTATGTTTGATATGACTGTTCGGTAATTGCCAATTGCGTGCCAAAGGAGCCGTTTCATATCAACCGTTTCGTTGGAGTGCTTAAGCCAGCGCTCCACAATATTCTTACTGTCACTGAATACTGTATATAGATCGATTTGAACAAAATTCAGGGCTACTCGCCTGCGTTCACGTGTTGTTCTGCGGTGCAACAGGTGGTGGCTGCCTCACTGAAAATGTGAAATTTTATTTTCCACGACATTTCCCGTTTTTGTTCTTCCATTGCATGACCCGTCACTTCGGCATAGATAAATACAAATAAAAACTGGAAGGGTACCCGGTAGAGTGCATACCTCTGCCACGTAATGCCTGATCCACGAGAACATATTGGGCCCAATACATTTTTGAAATATCATGCGAAACAGTATTATATCGTTTTTGGCCCGATCTCTCAATGGTGAAGAATTAACTTTAAAAATTAAATAATTATTGTATCCAGATCCGGATTCAGATGTTCACCAAAATCGAATCAATTCGTCCTTGTCGCACAACCAACATGTTCACCAAGTTTCATCCGAATCAGTCAACAACTTTTTGAGAGATCATGCTATATATCGTTTTTGGCCCAATCTCTCAATGGCACGTCACTCACACTTGAAACAAAATGTTGCAAAATATTAGCTGTAATATTATACCATTTAATGCTTTAAGATTCTTCTGGGTCACCCTCTCAATAAACCTAACTGTTGTGTTTACGATTTTGGCACTAGCCGCCAAGGATGTTGTACACAATCGGCTTGGAGAGGTTTAATGTGATGTTAATGTTTCCCCATCAGGCACCCAAAACCCATGCTTTGATGGGTAAATCAGGGCATATCCTTCGGCTACATCTTGACTATAACTAAGATCCAATACCTGCAGCATACCTTTATAAAGCACATGCTACTTGCAGTGTGGGAAAATTTCCATTATATGCTGCTTTGGAGAATCCATTTCAAGTTTGGTTGTGCCTTTATATTACCCTACACGAAGCAAAAAGTGGGGTTAAGCAATTGGTTTATGTCTGTCCGTCTGTCTGTCCACAAATGTCAGTTTATGATTTTGGAACTTATTTAAAATGAATGTTATATTTTGAACACGAATCAGAACATGGAAGACAAATCTGCCATTTAACAGTACTTTGTCTGAATTTGTCCCGAAAGAAGCCCACTTTAACATCCATCCGAGAGATGGCACACACGTTAATGAATCACCCTGCCTGTGAAACACTGGGATGATAGTTTATAGCTGGGTTAGAATTCGAACCCAAGTTAGACAACTTAGAGCGAGCGTGCGTACCTCTCGGCTAGCCTGCCGTGATGGGGCAATTTGTTGCTTTGTTACAACTGAAAACGTTTTATACTCATAGTAATCATCTAATTTATTTTGCCTTCCCAATTGAAGCTTGAAGAGAGCGCGCAAAGTGGCTTAATCAAACACGACGATGGAACGCTTGAAGAAACTTTTAAATGATCTCTGCCGAAGTCGTATATGGGTGTTATAATGATGGGTCGTAAAATGAAGGAAGATCGTACAAAAGGGGGAAATGTGGTGTAAAATAAAATTGCACTTTTTCAGTGTGCCAGCCACTACTCGACACACTGCATGATAACATGGGGCCAAATGCAGGTGAGTGGCCTTTGAACTTTGTTCAAGTCAATTGATATACAGTATTCAGTGATAGTGCAAATATTGTAGAGCATTCACCAAGTGGCTTAAGCCCTCAAGGAAGCACTCCAACAAAACGGTTGATAAGGAATGGCTGGCTTGGCAAGCAATTAGCGATCGCCAATCTGCCATATTAAACACCTCCCGGAGATGCCCGAAATATCAAACTGTGTCCAAATTAGACAAATGAACTTTTTTAGCAGTCGGAACTGGAGCTATGTTCAATTCTGGAGCTGAAATTTTGTAATTCAGCTTAGTTTAGGAGATTCAAGAGGTAATGGCATGTACGGAAATGAAATAAATAAAGCCATGAATGCTGACATCTCCTGGTGTTTATAAGCATTGCAATGTACCCAGCAAGTCGTAGGTATAATGATCAAGCATTTGATAATATGAGTGAGGAAAGTGGAGAAAAAAACTTAATTATTTAGAAATCGTTGCAGCTTCTTCCAAGTCAAGGCACTGTTGAGCATGCCAAAGAAAAGAGAAAAAAAAGCGGCCAATCAAGACCCCATCAAGGGAGAGGGTCTGAGTATGTGCATAATGAAGGATATAATTAAATAAGGCCGTTAATTATCTTCAAAAGGGGTGTTTAAATTAACCCAAAGACCCAATTTTCACTCTTGCACTCTCTTGGAGTTCCCTAAGCATGCATGCAAAGTTTCAGGTCACTAGGTTTCAGATACGTGTTTCTCAATTGTGATTTTTCATTGCACTGTGTTGTTGCCCACATGTTCAACAATGTTAAATTAGTCTCACTAGCATGCATGTTTGTTACAGATACGTCCATACTGATTGCTGCTGGGGATAAACCTACACTGAAATGTTATAAATCTACGACACAGAATTGCTCTGAACACTTATGTAAGAAATGAGTGAACTCCCCCAACTCCCTAAAATACTCCCACAACTCGCACAAATCCAAAATCACAAGACGTTCGGAGAGGAAGTTCTGTTTGGGGTGTTTTTACCCATAAACATACTTTTAAAAGAAAATTTAATCAATGTCTGAGATGTACTATGGAACTTTTGGTAAGTTAGACAAGTGTGATATATTTAATTAATATCGGTATTTAAATTTATGCCTGGTGTTGGCTTAATGGTTCGGGTGGTGGGCTTGCGATCTTTGGATCCTGAGTTCAAATCCCACTTAGCTGTTCAATCAATACCATGTGGGGTTGGCTCTGCCCGTCATCCTTCCGAGGTTGGCAAAATGAGTGCTAGCATGCTGGTATACTGTGTCGGAGTGACTACTTGTCTAGGATTGTGCCCAATACCCAAGGAGACTGCTTAGGTAGCACCAACGCTCTGCACAGATTATGGTTCTGATGGATGGATGGATGGATGGTATTTAAATTTGGTTTTGAGTCCAACCATAATAATCTACACTTAATCCAACTACAAGTTTTCCATCGTTTTGATATAAGCACAAGCAATCAATTTTATCAAAAAACCATATGTCAGGTATTTATTTTAATCAATTTCATATCGCGTTCACCAACTGGAGTCACGGCTATGTACAAAATGTAATGTTTCTTCACATACTTAGAAAAAGTTCTCCCTGATCATTTTTTTCAAAGCAATAAACTGCTTCATTCATTGCAAGTCAATCTTTCAATCATTCCTGCATCAAATGCTATTCAACAACATAGATAGGGTTTAAAGAAATAAAACTCAAAGACTCCATCATTTATAGTGTGGGAGGCCCCATTTGTTTTCCCAATGTCACTGAAACTACCGTTTATGCATGGAACACCGAATAATTCCATTTTCCACTGTGGGAGACGCTGTGGGTTATTTACCTGTGCACTGGATCGGCGCTTCTTCTTTTCAGGACTCGCCGTCGCCCCATACAAGTCTTTGCCATCTGGGTCTCCATCTGCCGAGAGTGAACACAGCGAAGATTATGGCACAGTGATCACCAAAGGGGGGGGGGGTTAAATGCAGCGATAGTTTCAAACAGAAATACTATGAGCTAGTGAAAAACTACTGCAAACAAGTAGATGGTCCCCTCCCCAACAAGTAGCCTACTGCATCTAATGCAAACCAGATGAGGGAATGTGTCCTTCGATCTATTCTTCAAGTACAAACTTTTTTTTCTTTTTCTTTTTCTTGCTGCTCCAACATGTTACTGGAGAAAAGCACCGAATCACTAAAAGCTGCTGGAACAAAATTCTGAATGGGCACACCTCAGGAATGCACCAGACTCAAATTATAATCGTGAGTTGCATCCCACAATACAAGCAACTTCACAACTCGGAGCATACGTTTGCACACGCACACGCCCAGCAAAGACATTATGGAAAATGTCACAGAAGTACAAACTTCTTCCATCAACCACGAGGTAATGATACGACATGGTCTTTGGTCATCTCACCTTTAGAACAGGTAATACATTTCAGATCATTTGCTTCAAAATGGTGAAAAGACAGCAGGGAAAGCAGTGCAAATAAAAATAAATAATTGTAAACACATCCAATGCGTTTGCAAAAATTAAATAAATCGGTTTAAAAAAATCAAACTGGAAGGCAACCCTCTGGCAGAAAGCCACGGTCAACGCAAGTCCAAGTGGTTCGACAACATTCCTCAGTCAGATTGATTCCTAATGGTCATAGGTACTAAATGCAAGAAAAGAATAATCATACACTTGTATTTTGGTGGTTAATAAAGTCAGGCACGTGTATGAAAAGGACTATAAAAGAACACAAAAGAGCATAATAAATAACAGCATAAACAACAGTTGAAGATGTAAACGACCTCCTGACCTCCCTCGCACACCACAACCTTCATCCATCAGGCTAATTTCTGACACCCAAGGGTCAAGTTAAAAGGGAACAGATCGATCACGTGTCAAAGCTTTCCGCTGCCCTGGTCATCACATCCATGCTTTACTAGAACCGTTTCTCAAACGACTAATGACCTCGCCTGTTCAGTGCTCGCATCTGAACCCATAGTTTATGATGCTTGGGTCAAAGAGTTCAAATCTTATACTCCAGACTGTGTTGATTTACACATTGTCTACTAATGTCCTTGCGATTTGTGCAAATGTACACCAACGTCTCATGTTTTTGTCCTGCGTTTGATGGATGTGCAACCTGCACTGTGAGCCTTACAATCTTAGATCAATCCTTTAACAGAAATATATATAAACATATATACATACATGTATGTATATATATATATATATATATATATATATATTGTTACGAATTTGGAATTTGATCGCACTCAACATTCAGGTTCCTTTAGCTCAGATATGTCGATAAGTGCATTTTCTATAGATAGTTCACCTTCCATTGTTTAATGTGCAGAAATCGATTAGATGCGCTGTAATTTAATTTAATAGTTAGTGAGCGATCACAACACAAAGGAAGACGCCCCTCCCCCTCTTCTGTGAAGAGGAAGAAGAGCCCTCCCTTCCTGAATCACGTGATGTAAACAACTCCCTCCCACCCGTGGTTGAGCGGGGGATGGAGCATGAGGACATGAGTCACGCCGGCAGCGGGGGAGGGGGCCGATAGGAATAAAAAAGGGACACTCTGCTTGGCTGGGGTTGGTTCTGGGGTCTTGTTGGGGGGGTTCTTGGTTCTTGTTGGAGAGTTGTTCATCGGAGGAGTTAATTCGGGTTGTCGTGGTTCTTCTTCAGCCTGGTGGTCGAGGAGTGTCGGCCTGGTTCAAGAGTGCTCGAGCTGGTTCGAGCCTGTTGCTCTGCTTCATGGCCTGGTTCGGCTGGCTCTTATTGGCTCGTGGAGCTCTTTGTTCTCCGGCTTGGTTCCCGGCTTGGTGCGACTCCTTGGCCTCATCTTGGAGGTGGTTCCTCGAGGAAGCGACGCGTCGACAGGAAGGATCGGCGCCTCGTCTCACCAGCACGTGTTCGGAAGCGCGAGAGGATTCGCTGGAGCTCGGGAAGGATCGCGGCTCACGGCGATTGGATCCAGCTCGCTCTCGCTGGAGCCCGGGTCCGAACAGCTTGAAGACCACACGGGGTGGAGAGGTTTGAGATAGGTTCTGGGTTTCAGCTCATCTGTCCTCTGAGTTGAAGTCCGTAGTAAAGGCATCAGCCACCATTTCTTGGGTGTGTGTGTGCGTACGTGTGTCCGTGGGCCCCTCTAACAAGTAGGAAACTGTTAAGTGCTTTGTGTGCTGTAAATGATTGCATTGCATTTCGTATAGTCGGTATAATTCTGCTCTTACGTGCTTCCCTAGTTCCCCATTATTATTAATAAATACCCCAATTGTTAAATGTTTTCAGGTCGTCGCTTCAATTCTTTCATTGACTGAGCATTTCGTGTGTTGGTAGTTAGAAAGCCGTTGGTTTGCCGTAAAAGGGGGACATTCGGACTGACGGTTCTCGGTGATTAAGCCGCTCGGAATCGCACACGGGACAGGCTCGCTTAAGTGGCTTGTTTCGTACGAGTTACGTCGAGGGTGTGGAGGCTCGGTGGATCGCCACGTGGTCGCTAGGTATTTTGAAGAATTGGCAAATAACCCTGTACCACATGGTGGAAAAATTGAACCTTCACGGTTCTTGCACAAGGACTCGTCGGCTTCGGAGTTATCCGGGCGGTGATCTATATTCCGGGCGATCGGTCGGGCCGACTCGACTTGCGGCTCCGTCAGAGCGGTCGGCTTGCGGACGACGCACCGGACCGTAACTATAACTATATATATATATATATATATATATATATATATATATATATATATATATATATTCAAAACATGAGTGTGACAAACACTACGCTGATCCCCATTGGACACACTGGTGTGGAATGTGTCCAATGTGGATCGGCGGAGTGTTCGTCACACTCCTGATGTTTCAATTTTCCTGCTGGTCACATCACGTTCCTTCTGGTTGAATGGTTTGCATTCGCAGGAACAATTGTCTGGGCGGCAGACGGATAGGTGTACTGTGCGGATTATGCGGTTTTACCACGTGAGACATAATCCATGGCGATGCTCACCATAACAGTCAGACGGTGCGTCTGATGTGTGTGTGTGTGTGTGTATGTGTGTGTGTGCAAGCGTGCACACACACACACACACACACACACACACACACACACACACACACACACACACACACACACGCAAGTAAGTAAGTTTCATCAAAATAAAATTAAATGGTTCAACACAAAACAAGTGACAAACTCAAGACGTTGCTCAAATCATGAACTGTATGTCATGAGAGTGCAACAACACCTAAATGTTTGCGTTTTCCCCATGATGCAATGCTTTTCCAAAAACAAAACTGATTTCATTGAAACCCCCATATCATAATCTACAACTGTCGTTCAAAGATAAAAATCTGCAGCGTGAAAGCTACAAGGAAATACATTTATTACATACACACAATGTTTTCGGATCGAGAGAAGACAACTGGAAAAGAATGGAGGATAGGAGTGTGTGAGAAGTGAGAAGAGTGGGGAGAGAAGGAAAATAAAGATTGAAGATTGGAATGAGGGATGGGGATGGGGAAGGTGTGGGAGGAGAGGATGGGGGGTGTGAGGGGAGTGCCATGAAATTGAAGAAGGGATGGGGCAGGGAAGTTTTGCTATTTCTGGATACAGGATGAACAGGTTGTCCCAAGTCGAAATTAAGAAATGTAACTGATATATAAATACATATCTGCTCAAAACAAGCAGGCACAGTTTTTGGCTCGGCAGCATAGCTGAGCATCATAAACTTCAGACATAAACGGATAAGTTAAAAAGTAAAACAAGACAGTCTCAATAAATCAACATATCCATGCAAACTCCATCCATACACCTCCTTCCGATTTCAGTCACAATAATCTGTTCCAAAAAATAAAATAAAATCTCACCAAGAAAATGAAAGAGACCCTGCACTTAAAATGTCAGTGACTACATTGAGAGTGTCAACCCTCCCACCCACCCACCACCCACACCCCCAACCATGATGTAATGGTGCAGCACCAGTAAAACATAGCGCAGATGTTGGTTCCTGCTGTAGTTTCCAGCCACTTTCCAGTGGTGGTGGCTGAGTTTCATGTTTTTTTTTTATGGAATAGAAGTCGTGTTTTTAACCCTCACATTATATGCACACTGAAATGAAGAATGGCAAAAGGAAAAAGGTGGATAGGCAAGAGGTAGTAGTCAGGGAAAGGTAAAGAACTCCACACCTGACGACCATCAGGAGGCAGTGGGCAATGGCTGCACGAGTTTGCTAAACTTTATAACAGCACCAGCATCAACGCCGTTTTTGGCTGTTGTATTCAGCAAGCAAAGGTAAGTACAAGAATAATGCAGCTCTCCAGTGAGCAACTAGCATTTCATCTGTAAATCATGAAAGTAAAAATTGAAGAGCTTCAGGTGAGAAACTAAAAAAAAAAATACAACAAAAAAGTGAGTTTTTATTTATTCGTATGCAGCCTATGAATGCTTGGCTGCATCATTTTCTGGGGGCGTGGCTCTGTCAGTGATGCAATGCCCCCTTTTACCAGCAAGCTGGTACTCATTTTGCCGACCTCAGAAGGCTTTAGGCTGAGTCAACCTACCTGGTGTTAATTCAAAGGCAGACAGGAGCTTGAACTCGAGACCCTAAGATCTTAAGCCAGCCAATCTAACTGTTAAGCCAACACTCAACTCGAGAGTGATGATATGAAGCTAATAAAGAATAAGTTGAGAACGAAACAAAAATAAAATACAGTAATAAACTAGAAGGGCACTCGTTAGAGCGTAGACGTCCGCCAGGCAATGCCTGATCCAGTAGAACATATCGTGCACAATAACTTTTTGAGATCTCGTGCTATATATCGTTTTTGGCTCTAACTCTTAATGGTGAAGAATCACTTTATAAGTTAAAAAAAATTATCGGATCTGGATCCGGATCTTCACCAAAATCTAATCAGTTCGTCCTTGTCATACACCCAACCAGCCCACCAAATTTCAGCCGAATCCGTACACAACTTTTTGAGATATCCTGCTCACAAACAAACAAACAAGAAAAAGACATCGTGCAGAGCACGATACTTGTAAAATCCACCCCCTCTCCAAAGGTTGTGATGGATACATCAAATTGTCCATTTCATTAAGATTAAAATTGACAATTTTAATGAAAGCTCAGGTGAATCGGATGAAAATTGATTATTTTTCAGAAATTGATGATTTTAGAAGTTTGACCTTTAACCTCAAAATAGTTGTTTTCCCAATTCAGTGACGGACTATGCAAATCCTTTTCAACTGTCAAGTTAATATGATGTAAATTGACGATTTCTAGATCCTCGTGGAGGATCTCTAAGTCTTACTCACATTGTTGTTCTTGTGGACTTTTTTGTTTCACAGCCTACAGTTTTCATCGAAACTTCCTGAAACTTGGCATATACATGTAAAAAATACCCTGCACAGACACTAACCATCTCCGATTTTGAAAATTCCTCCCAGATAAAAAGTTATGACGTCAAAATATCTCCGCTAAGGCCTTAGTTATTTTATAACTTGGTTTACGGATCCGCCGACGGTATATTTGCCGAAATGAAATATAAAACACATTTTTAGCCTTTTATATTTATACATTTTCCGCCAAAGGTGCAAAAGTTTCAAAACCCGAAATGTAAACGTCGGCATTTATTTTCAAAATATAATTTCGTGCGCGCACGCCAAAATGCCGAGTCACCTTTAACCAATTTTTCTACTGCGCAGCAGTCCGGTCATGGCGTCTGAGCAGTGGCTAGCGTGGTTCAGATTGACTGTTGTTTCTGGGGCGAAAGTGATTGTTTTTTTGTTTTTGTTTTTTGTGTGTACCTTGTCGAGGCTCGTGTGAGAGCTAACACATAACGCACATTGTGGGGGACATGAGACAAGAGAGGAGAGAGTGGGAAGGACAAAACAGTGGGGAACAGAGACATGAGGAGATCTTTGGAAGGGAGAGGGATGGGACGGGGAACACGGGGAATAGAAGATGGACATTACAGGGACTTTCAGGAAGGAAAGCAGGGAATTTGAAGGAGGTGGGCTTGGGTGGATTATCGGGGGTAGAAAAGATCGAGGATTTGGATGGGGGATGATTAGAGGTGGTGGTGAACAGCTGTTTTGAAGGCCTGGAGGGAAGAATGGGAATGAATAGAGTGAGGGAGTTTATTCCAAAGGCGGGAAAAAAGAGGAATGAAAGAGTGAAGGTGAGCAGTGATTCGTGATTTTGATAGTTTTACCAGAAGGGGGTTGTTGGTGGACCTTGAGCACCCTGCGGAAATGTGGTGGGGACAAATCGCAGAGAGAGCTGGGGGGGGACGAGGCTGGAGAGGAGACGGTAGAAGACAGAAAGACCACCGACCAACCTGCGGTGATTGAGTGAGAGACCCAAGGACTCAGCCTCATTGCGGGAGATGCCAATGATCCGAAATGCCTTGGTTTCTACAGCGTGAAGCCGAGAAAGGTGGGAGGCAAGAGCACCAGCCCAGATGGAAGAGCAGTACTCCATCAGGCTGCGGACAAAAGCTTTGTAAGTGGTCAGGAGCTCAGGTGGGCCGAGGAAGGACTTTGCATGACGGAGGATTCCCAGTTGGTGACTGGCTTTGGAGGCGAGGTTTGAAACGTGGCTTTCCCAGGAAAGGTCATGGCAGATAGTGAGACCCAGAAGCTTGAAAGAAAGGACTTCTTCCAGAGGATTGTTGAGAAAGTGGATGGGGGGATTTTCTAAACGGTCCTTTCGAAGAGACATAGTGAGAGTGTGAGATTTGTCTGGATTGAAAGACATGTTCCACGTGTTGGACCAGTTTGTGATTTTACCCAGATCTGCTGTGAGTGAATAAGCTGCTGCTTGCCGGTCTGAGGGATGACAGATGGCACGGCAGAGGGTGGAGTCATCAGCAAACAGATATAGAGGATTTTCCAGAGTCGGAGAGATCATTGATGAAAACCAGAAAAAGAACAGGGCCCAGAATGCTGCCTTGAGGAACTCCAGCCTGCACAGGAAGAGGGGATGAAAGAACTCCATTTAGTGCCACACGGTGACTGCGACAGGAGAGGAAGTCTGCGAGCCATGAGTTGTTAAGAAGTATGTCAGCGGTATAAATTCGAGTGACTGTATTGGTGAGTTAATCATGCAACAACTTGACGACGAATATTCTGGCCGAACTATTGCATCAATTCAGTGCAGCAGCAAGGATGATTCGCACGCTACTCTCAATCGTGCCAATTTTGTTTCCATCGAAAGTTGTACACCGCTGTTCATATTGAAAGATTTCGGTGCCAAGGACGTTAATGTTTCCCTGCGAGATGCTGATATTCCGCCTTCAACGGACCAGAAATCAGCCTTTGATGTGCTCATGGGGATGGGGAGACAGTACAATCAGATGCCCGCTGAAAACTAAGCTGGTTATGGCTCTGATTGACCGTTTTGAGCGTGTTGACTCCGAGTAGACACCTTTTTTTAATCATATCCAGCACTATGCACTGGTGTGCACGCACACATCTACGACTTGGACAGTAATTTTCTCAGCATTGTTTCTATTTGATTGATGATCCAACAGGTTCCTATTAAAAAACATGCCAGACTATATTGTAAAAACAAGTTTTAATCCTACTTTATTATTTTTCACATCAGATGATAGTGAACATGGGCATCCTGCATTTGAATGGTTTTCCATCTTCAATGTTTTCTTAGATCCTCCTGGTCTGGGATTTATATTTATTCCCCCCCCCCCAACTACCCTTGTCTTTTCCATGGAACATCCGAAAAAAATCATAAAAATATATAACTTCTAAAAATTGAATATATAATATTCTAAAATTTGAATATATAATAATAAAAATTGAATATATAATAATAAAAAAAATATATAATCTCTAAAAATTGAATTTATAAAAATTGAATTATATATTTCGACCTACCGTCCATACATTTTAGCTGAAGAACTGCGTAAACCAAGTTATAAAATAACTAAGGCCTAATGGAAATCGCCTAAAAAATTATCTCCGAAACGAGGAAAGCTTTTTGAATTCTGTTTGCGGGAATCGAACAGGGCATTAGCAGAGATGAATTACCGCACATATGATACATCACTATGATGTCATAACAATTTTTATGACGTCATTCCTATTTTTTGACATTTTTTGTTTCACAACCCAGAGTTTTCATCGGATCTTCGTGAAACTTGCCATGTATATGTAGAAAGCCCACGCGCAGGCAGTAACCATCTCCGATTTTGGAAATTCTTCCTAGAAAAAAAGTTGACGTCATAATATCGCCGCTAATGGAAATCGCCTATACCATCCATCATCTCCGAAACTAGGCAAGCTGTTTGAATTTTGTTTGCGGGAATCAAGCCGGGCATTAGCACAGATAATTTATCACAAATCTGATACATCACAATGACGTTATATTCGTTTTTATGACGTCATCATTAAGAGGACGAGGATCTTAGCTCATTCGAGCTTGTTCAGTTGAAAATTAATGATTTTAGAAGTTTGACCTTGAGTAGACCTTTTGATCTCAAAAATAGTTGGTTTCCCAATTCATTAATGCACGATGCAATTGCTATTTAATTTTCAAGTCAATCGGATGAAAAATGGTGATTTTAGAAATTTCACCTCAAGATGACCTTTGACCTCAAAATCAATTAGCTTCTCAGTTGAGACTACCTCTACAACTTGTTGAAGTTTCATGAAGATCGGATTAAAACTGTGACCTGTAGGCAACTGACAAACAAACAAACAGACCATCCATGCATCCATTGGGACCATACTCAGTGCAGAGCATCGGTGCTGCCACAGCAGTCTCTTCAGCTATAGTGCACAATCCTGGACAGGTAGCCACTCCGATGCAAGATACTCAAATGGCTCAATCATTCCAGCAAGCTGGTACTCATTTTGTCGACCTCAGAAGGATGACAGGCTGTGTCAACCCCACCTGGTATTAATTCAACAGCCAGCCTGGTGTTGGTTCAGTGGTTCGGGCAGTGGCTTGGGATCCTAGGGTCCTGAGTTCAAGCCCCGTTGGCCGCTGAATTAATACACCAGGGGGTTGACTCAGCCTGTCATCCTTCCGAGGTTGGCAAAATGAGTACCAGTTCCAGTGTGTGTACTGGTAGAGGGGCACTGCATCAGCGACACAGAAATGATAGCTACACTCACGCTTCAAGAAATGATAGCTACACTGGCAGCTAAGCTGCCATACGACCACCACCAATTCAACAGCCGAGCAGGATTTGAACTCAGGAACCGAGGATCCCAAGCCCACCATGCTAACCATTAAGGCAACACCAGGCATACAAACAGATAGATAGACAGACAGAATAACAAAAATTGACTGAACAATATACTTAAAAATCTTCGATTTTGCAAGTAACAAACAAGAAGACGTCGTGCAGAGCATGATATTTGCACAATCCATAAAACAAACTTGACCTTAACAATATTTGGTGGTTGAATTCAACGACCAAATATGCAACTCCACTTCAAATTTCAACTCAATCGGATGAAAATTGACTATTTTAGGATTCGGTCTGTGTTGTCCTTATGGCCGATGTTGACCTCGAAAATAATTGGTGGTTGAATTCAGTGACCTGATGTGCAAATCCTTTTCAAGTCAATGAGATGAAAATTGAGGATTTTAGAAATACCTCCTTAGTTGTTGACCTTGGGCCCATGTTGACCTTTTGGTCTTTGTTGACCTCAAAAATAATTTGCTGGTTTAATTGAGTGACCTTAAATATAAATCCTCTTCAAATTTCAAGTCAATCGGATGAAAATTGAGGATTTTAGAAATACCTCCTTAGTTGTTGACCTTGGGCCTTTGCTGACCTTTTGACCTCAAAAACAATCGGTTTCTCGCTTATGACAAACTCTACCATTATAGTGAAGTTTCGTGAAGATTGGCTTAAAATTGTGACCTGTACGTGATTGACAGACAAACAGACAGACAAACACACATGAACAGAAAAACAGAAATAACAGAATCGACCAACCAATCAATATACTTGAAAAATCTTCGATTTTACAAGTAACAAACAGATAAACAGACAAACAAACAGACACAATCACAAAATTGACTGACCAATATACTTAAAAATCTTCAATTTTGCAAGTAACAAACAGACAGAAAGGGGTGAAAACATAACCTCCTTCACCTCCGGTGGTGGAGGTAAAACGTCCTCATCAAGGACACAGCCATGAAAATGGGGCGTGTAGATTTTACATGTAAATAAATAAATATGCAAGTAGTGCAGATGGTAAAGTAGATATAAATAAATAAATAAATAATTCAAAGTTGTGGGGTGGAAGTGCAGATGGTAAAGTAGATATAAACAAATAAATAAATAATTCAAAGTTGCATTGTGGTAGCGCAAATGGTAAAGTCGATAATAAATAAATAAATTAATGCGATACGTCTCTTTAAGCCAGCTCTCAAACCATAAATACAGTAAATACTCAATATAGTAAATAGTGTTTCGCAAAAGTATATAAAATCCTGTAATATTCTCTCCTGTTAAAAAAAATTAAATTCCCCAAATTCTAAACTGGCTTTGATCCCAACATCATTTGACATTGCTCATGCCAAGATAATATATTATGTACATGTTCTGAATATGAAAGAAATGCTCTGGACAGAGAGCAACCACAATTCAAGTCCCAAGCCAGGCTGATGCCTGTTTGTGGGCTAAAAAAAACAATTAACAACAAATAACAGCATTTTCAACAAACAGTAAATTAACTAACGATCATTATTTGATTAAATTACCCACTCATGCAGAGCAACCAAATCAAGGCATCTGTCCAGAGGTCAGGAGGTGGTTTATTCCAACCAGTACATTGAAGGACAAACAAAAACTAAAAAACTAGAACGGCACTCGGTAGAGCGCATACCTCCGCCACATAATGCCTGATCCACGAGAACATATCGGGCCCAATACATTTTTGAAATATCATGCTACACAGTACTATATCGTTTTTGGCCCCTTCTCTCAATGGTGAAAAATCACTTTAAAAATGAAATAATTCTTGTATCCAGATCCGGATTTGGATCTTCACCAAAACCGAATCAACTCTTCCTTGTCACACAACCAACGTTTCCACTAAGTTTTGTCCGAATCCGTCCACAACTTTTTGAGATATCGTGCTATATATCATTTGGCCCTATCTCTCAATGATGAAGAATCACTTTAAAAATTCTAGTAGTCGGATCCAGATTCGGATCTTCACCAAAATCTAATCAGTTCGTCCTTGTCACAAAATTTCAGCCGGATCCGTCCACAACTTTTTTGAGATATCCTGTACACAAACAAACAAATAGAAAGGGGTGAAAACATAACCTCCTTCACTTTCGGTGGCAGAGGTAAAAAAAAAAAAAAACATCGCATGTAACAATCAGGTGGTGCAATCTACATGTAGCTTACATGGAAGAAAAATTAAGCAGTGGGAATGGAGAGGGCAGGGGGTGGGGGCATTGCTTTTAATAACTACTTTTGCACATTCTCAGAGCCAACTTCTAAGGAGCAAGTAGGTTTGGAAGTTAAATTACAAATGTTAAAGAAACACTTGAAAAACTTAAATAATTCTCCTATCCAGATCCGGATCCGGATCTTCACCAAAACTGAATCCCTTTTTCCTTGTCACACACCCAACCTGTCCACCAAGTTTCGTCTGAATCCGTCAACAATGTTTTGATATATCGTGCTCACAGACAGTCAGATAGACAACCAGACAAGGGTGAAAACATAACAGCCATCCATCTTTGGTTGCGGAGGTAAAAATACGCACGTGCCATAGTACCAAAAATACTCAGACAACACACCCAAACAATGAATGAGGCCTTCCATCCACTGCAAAGCATCTGATGCTTTCAAAGAGAGCTTATTGTGAAATTCTGGGCAATATCACATTACCAGCCTTTGTTGTTGTTGTTGTTGTTGTTGTTGTTGTTGTTGTTGTTGTCGTTGTTGTATATCTGAAGAGGCTTATGGAAGAACGACAGCAGAATGGAAAGGAACAAAATGGAAATGGAGAAACACGAACAGTAAAGTAAATAGCTGCCACACCACCACTGGGAAGATGCACACAAGCTGAATGAAACACAATAAGAAGAAAAAAAGGAGGATAGGGATGAAACAGAGACAGGAACAAACCAACCAACAACTAACAAATGAAAAGAGGTGAGGGAGAGGGGGAAGGGGAAAATCACAATAACCTGGAAAACAGGAGTGCTTGGGAATGGAGTCGTTCGAGGGAGAAAAGATCATGCATGTATGGATGGGTTTTCATCAGCTTGTTCCCTTGCTTGAAAATCTATGAGTGGGTTCAAAATGGTGTGAAGGAAGCAACTTTCGACAGAACAGCGTGTGAAGATCCAAACTCTGTGAGAAGAAGGGCACACGATAAAGAAAATAACAGAAAAGCTGAAGACCTACAATGGTATGAGGAACACTTTTCAGTGCCTGAAATAAACAGACTCAGAACAAGACCAGAAAATGACAGGAAGACGTAGAAGAACCTCCTCGATGCAAGATAATTACTGGAAGTTGCTTAGCTTGCATGATACAAGAAAATCAGCAGCTGACAGATGAAATGAGAGCAGGTCTGAATCGTAACATATCGTTAAGCACTGTGCACAGAAGGCTGATTGGAGCAGAGCTCCACGGCAGAGTTGCAGCAAAGAAACCACTGCTGAGACCACAGAATAAGGTGAAAAGACTGACATTTGCAAGGCAACACCAAGATTGGGCAACTGAACAATATAATCGGGTGCTGTGGTCTGATGAATCAAAGTTTGAGCTTTTTGGATCTAAGGGACGCCAGTTCATACACCAAAGAGGTGGAAAACGTTAAGATACACAATGTTTGCAGTCTACTGTTAAACGCCAGGGGAAGGGGCTCTGTGGCTGTCTGGGGTTGTATCTCGGCTTCTGGTGTAGGAAAACCTGTTAAAATTAATGAGACGCTAACAATAAAGAAGTACAAGCAGATACTGCAGCACCACGCAGTTCCTCATGGAAATCGGTTAAACAGAAGAGGATTAATTTTCTAACAAGATAATGATCCAAAACACACTTCCAATATAGTAAAACAGTATCTGAAGAACAAGGTTACAGCTGGTGTGACACTGTTCTTCATATTTACTTTCGCATTTTGTTTTACATGCATTGATCAAGGAAGTTAATATCTATTAATACTGCAAATTATGGTGTCTGTCCGTGCGTTCATCCATCTTCTGTTTACAGCAGCAGCTTCCTGTGCTGCGTTTGAAAAGCAGCGCAAGCAGGCAAAGCCTAACATTCACTTTTGAAATGATGGGAGAACAGGAATGAATAATGTTGATGCAAATTTTACATCGCAAGCAGGATATTGATTATCCTGCTTGCTTAAACTGGCCCCATCACTGGAGACAGGTACTTTTGCTTGTTGACAATAAGAAACATACAACTGTTATCACTGATAAATTTGTTGAATTTACCAAGTATGAATATCATTGTAATAATGCAAACTTTTACACAGTAATACATATACAGCTCTGGAAAAAAATAAGAGACCACTCCAAAATTTTTTTTTAAATCAGCATCTCTACATGTATGGCAGCCATTCCATTCCAGTGTCTGTTGAATTCCAACACAGGCACACCTCATTCTACTTATTGAGGTACTGATTGGGTGATCACCTGAACTGAATCTTATTTAACAAGGAAAAGTATTTCAAAAATCACTGCTGTGGTCATCACTATCCTCTTGCAATAGGACCAGCTGGATGGCAAAAACAGTGCTAGTAGTACCTCAAAAGTAATTGGAATCAAAAAAATAACTATTGACCATGCCAAAAGAGTTGAAAAGAAAAGTTTTGAGTGAGGAAAAGAAGAGTTCAATTCTGGCTTTACTGGCAGAGGGATACAGTGAGCGTCACGTTGCTTCCATCCTTAAAATTTCAAAGACGGCGGTTCATATGAACATGGTCAAGCAGCAGACATTGGGGACAACAAAACTACAGACATCTCGGTAGAGATGACCTAAAAAAAAGGACAGAGCGATGCAAAAGCTATTCACATTTCTTGGTCTTGCTGCCTTGTGATAACAAATACGAGAATGGCACACGTAGAGCACATCGTCTTGCCTCGTGCGTTCATTCTGAACAAAAATACCATCGTTAACTGAACACACTACTATTGTATGTAACCCACTGCTATGATGGCCCGTATACCCGTATCATCCATGTACCCTATTATGTCACAGTGTCTTGGCATGGGTTATGAATGACATAAACTTAATTATCTTATCTGGAATTGAAATTTCAGATAAGGTATTGTCATCGCGCATCGTCCGTCTGTTTGTCCATCCGTCCATCTCCCATTTCGACTTCTCTGGCCAAACCACTGGGCCGATCTGGTTGAAATTTAGCAGCAACATTCTGCTTTTGACTGGTAAAGGGGATTGAAAATCTCGTTCCAGTCACGTGACTTCAAGTAGGTCAAAATGGCAGACTTAGTAAATTCCTTCAAATATCTTCTTCTCCAGACCCACCAGTCAGAATGCTACCAAATTTGGGATGCAACATTTGGGCGTGGGCTTGGTTAAAAACACACATCAAATACACAACCCCCCCCCCCTTGACAAGACCCCCACCAACATAACTCCGTACACATGTACACATTCACCCATCAATACTCAAACTACCAAAAAGTCTTATCAACATCCCTACACCGCTCTATCTCCATAGCTTCTAGGTACCTATCTAATACTAATTTTAACGTATCTACTGTTTCTGCTGCCACTACCTTTCCAGGGAGGCCATTCCATGCATTAACTACTCTCTGAGTCCTCCACCTTACTACCGTCTTAACTCTCCTCTTCTTTACTCAGGCTATGGCCTCTGGTCCAATCACTGTCCACTCTGTTGAATAATTCATCTGCACTTATTTTATCTATACCTTTCATGATCTTAAACATCTCTATCATATCTCCTCGTAACCGCTTCCTTTCTAGTGAATAAAGCCTTGTCTCCTTCAACCGCTCATCATAGCTTCGTCTATCTAGGCCTGGAGTCAATCGAATAGCCCTGCACTGAACCCTCTCCATGGCATCTATGTCCTTCCTGAGTTGTGATGACCAAAACTGCACACAATATTCTGGATGTGCCCTCACTAAATTCCTGTACAATGTTAACACCACCTCTTTTGGTTTATAATTGATCCCCCTCCAAATACAACCTAAAACCCAATTTGCTTTACCTATAGCTGCCTGGCATTGTGCTGCCTGCTCACCTCCCGTATCTATTACCACCCCCAGATCCTTCTCCTGTGTGACACGCTCCAAAATTATCCCTTGCATCCTGTAATCTCTGTTTTCATTGTTCTTTCCCATCCCCAACACCTTACACTTACTCAGGTTAAATTCCATCTGCCAATCTTTTTCCCAATCAATACAAGTATCAATACTTTCCTGTATCTGTTCACCACCCCCTTTGCTATCCACCTCACCTCCAAGCTTTGTGTCATCTGAAAATTTGGAAAGTTTACTCTTTACCCCATTATCTAAATCGTTGATTAAATAATGAATAGTAATGGTCCGAGTACTGATCCCGGAGGTACCCCGCTACTTACATCCTCCCAGCAAGACATCCTCCCACTCACAGCCACTCTTTGCTTCCTACCACGAAGCCAGTTTGCAATCCAAAAACTACCAAATATGAGTTACAACATTAGGCCAAGGTAGGGATGTAAAATTGCGGAGATCATGCCGATCACATGACCGAAAATGTCAAAATGGCGGACTTCGTAAATTTTTGGGAAAATTGTGTAAATTACTTCAAAAATCTTCTCCACACCCAGCAGTCAGAATGCTACCAAATTTGAGTTACAGCATTAGGCCAAGGCCCAGATAAGCTACAGTTCAAGTGGTCCTATCCGGTCATAGATTAGATATAAGAAGTTTCAGATTTTTGAGATAAAGATTTCAATTCAACCAATTATGGCTGGATTACCACCTCGCCAATGACATCATCATTATCACTCTATATATCCCCTGGGGAGTTGATGACTGATACGAAGTTTCAATTTTTTTCGTTGAGCAGTTTCGGATAAAATGATGTCCAATTTTTTTTCCCTTTAATCCAATATGGCTGCCATAGCATGTGACCTATGATGTCAGAGTAAGCAATAAAATATTCTTCATGGGGAGTCCCTCCTCTGTTTAACGCGTTTCAACGATCTGACAAACAGTTGCAGAGAAAACCATCTTAAAAGCAAAAATATATTGACGTGGGAAAAAACACACACACACACACACACACACACACACACACACACACACACACACACACACACCAATCATCTTGCATCCGCTTTCAGGCAAGACTAATAAAAATGGTGGGCATAGTGAGGTGCAATGTAGCACAACAACAACTTGGCTGCTTTCCCATTAGTGGGGCAACTTAGCATAACAATTGTGCATTTTGTGAGGAAAGCACCAAATTTGGCACACTAGTAGCCTATCATATTATGAACAGATTTAGATATTGGGCCATTACAAATTTTTGGTGGCAGTGGAAAATGGCTGCCACAGCCATCAGCGGCTGAATTTGAGATAGCCCAATATCCAAATAAGTGTCAATGCAAGTAGATGTATTGGAAGGAATAACGTGTGGATTAGCAAAGAAAGAAGGCAATGGTGGACGATAAGGCTGATTAAGAGAGGAAAGGACAGAGATTGAGGTGAAGAAAGAAAAGGAGTAGAAGCAGCAGTGAACACAGCTGAGAGGTTGCAGTTGAGATGGGGAGAGGGGAGGCTGAAAGAGGGGAAAGAGAGAGGGGGGAAGAAGGTGGAGGTGGAGAGAGGGAAAGGAGGAGGGAGAGAGAGAGAATGGTGAGAGAGGTGACAGAGAGAGAGAGAGAGAGAGAGAGAGAGAGAGAGAGAGAGAGAGAGAGAGAGAGAGAGAGAGAGAGAGAGAGAGAGAGAGAGAGAGAGAGAGAGAGAGAGAGAGAGAGAGAGAGAGAGAGAGAGAGAGAGAGAGAGAGAAAGAGAGAGAGAGAGAGAGAGAGAGATAGGGGGTTTAATTTCCAACTAGCTGTTTAATTTGCACTTTATGAAAGAGAGGAGTGACCACCATTAATATTGTTGCAAATTTGGAAACCTATCGCACACAGACATCCAGGTTCCTATAGCTCAGTTATATCGGTAAGTATGTGTTTTATAGATAGCTTCCTTTCCCTTGTGTAATGGGTAAATAAATGTAAATGCGCTGTGAGTTACTTTGATAGGGTTTTTCTTTTATTTTAACACCTTCCCCTCACTCTGACCGGCGCCATTGTTCTTCGTGTGTTCAACCACAAACATGGGCGGGGATTCGCATCACCTCGGCTCGAGACTCCGCCCAGGATGAGAGGGGTGGGCCCCCCTGGCCAATCAGGGACCTCACCACCTTAGATCGAGAGTGGGGAGGGCGGAGACGTCCCCCCCCCCGAAACAGGGTGAATAAGGGTGCGGGCGTTCGGACAGGGAGCGCGCTTGTTTTGGTCGTCGTCGTGCCCTTGGTAGTTGTCTGGTTGGTCGTCGTCTGGTTGGTCGTCGTCTTCGTCGTCATGGCCTTGGTGGTCGTCTGGTTGGTCGTCGTTTTCGTCGTTGTGGAGAGGTGGTTTTTGGTGATCGTCTTGGCCATCGTCGTCGTCGTCGTCCTCCTCCTCCTCCTCCTCATCCTCCGCGGATAGAGTCAGCTTGAAGACCACACGAGGTGGACAGGTCCAAGATAGACCCTGGTCTTCAGCTCGCCTGTCCCTCCGAGCTGAAGTCCGCAGTAAAGGCTTCAGCCACCACTTCTTTTGGGTGTATATGCGTGTGTGTGTGTCCGTGGGCCCGTCTGCTAAGTAGTAAACTGTGTAAGTACTTTTTCACTATATATATACGTACATTTATTAATATTCGGTTTAACTCTGCTTCTTCCGTGCTTCCCTCGTTCCCCAATTATTGTTGTATAAATAAACCCCATTTGTTCAATGTTTCAGCTCGTTCGTGTCCTTTCCTCCATTGGTTCGACAGGATGCGTGTTTGAGAATTAGTACGGCTGTTCGAGCCGGTAAATTGTCATTTGGTCCAGCTCGACTTTGGTAATTCCGCTCGGTTACGCCGGATCCGAGTCGGCGATCGCAACTCGATCAGGAAAAAGTTGGCCAAGGGTGAATTTCCCCGGTAGTTGGACCACGTGGGTATTTAGGTAAATTGAAATTGGCAATCGACCCTACCCCACGTGGTCGACCTCATTGGCAAACTTAGGTCCGATAGAGGACCCGTCGGCTCCGGAGTTATCCGGGGTGACGACTTATACATTCCGGGTGATCGGTGGGGCCGACTCCGCAGCTCCATCTAGCGGTCGTGCTCACAGCTGATGCCCAGCCCCACAACAATATTAAGGTTAGCAATAGAGATTTTCATACAACTTACATAAGAAAAAAAGGTCACAAACAAGGATAATTTACGATCATCATTTACGATCTCCAAGTAAAACTCAGAAATTTCCTTAAATGGTGACATTGATTGTCTGTAATATTACATCGATCGCTGATTCAGGTCTAAAAATCATTCTAGGTACTTTAATGAAGCTCACGAGATCAGGAAAATATGGCCTTTAAATTTGACACCCTTTTTCCAAAAACCTTTATGCAAGAACACATGAATAGCATCAGTGGAAATAGATGAATAAACCTCAAAGTTTTGAGAAGGAACTTCACTGGAAGTGTCACCAAAGGATTACAGAGATTACAGAGGATGTCCCAGCAGACGCATATCCGATATGCTATCACTATAGACTCCTGCTCCCCTTCAGCAGCAACTTTATAAGGTATCACAGGTACAATCACCTCCAAATTAATTTGTTCGTTCATCCGACGTATCAATTATTGCTGCAGCAACAACACAAGTGGAGTTTTCATTTGTTCCATCGGGAACCTCATGTTCATCAGGCACACTAGGAACGATAGTTTCTTGCGTATCATGATTTGGAATACAAGCCTGAAGATCAGTAATAAGGTTACAACTGGGCTGCTCAGAAGATGAATCAGTGGGAATGGAGGGGGATAACTAGTTAACAGGCCCAATGTGTGCTGATAATACTTCTGTGATTTACTCCGGATGACAACAGTGAAACCAGCTACAACATTACAAGTCTCTGCCAGATGAGAATTTTGTGATTGAGATTCCTGTCCTTCAGGTTGCATGTCCTCTCATTTGATGCTGAATTAACCTCAAAGATTACCTGGACACAAGTACAGTGGCCTGCAAAAGTATTCACTCCCCCTCCCCCCCTCCAAAGTTTTCACATTTTGATGCCACGTGAGCTTATTTCATGATGTTTTCAAATCAAACTTAATGTATAGAGTCTTCACAAACTACTCCAAAGTGATAAAGCTTTAAAAAAAAAATGCAGATAAAATGTGAATAAGTTCGATTAACAGTGAAAATCAGATGATTCTCAGTTATATAAGTATTCAACCCCTTTGCCTAATTAACCTGAAATCATGTCAGGAGTAAATTATTTGTTTGAAAGGTTACAAAATAAGTGTAATATGTTTCACCTGTATGTAATCAGTGGTTTAAGTTAAAAATTAAGCTCCCACACTTATCTAAGGAGTTTTAAGGTGCAACTCACTTCGTCAACCAACAAGGCAAACATGAAGACCAGGGAGCTTTCCAAAGAAATCAGACATAAAGTGGTGGAGAACCACCCTTCAGGAGAGGGTTATAAGAAGATTTGAAAGTCACTCATTATCCCTTTGAGTACGGTGAAATCCAGCATGAAGAAGTGGAAGATGTATCATACCACCCAGACCCAGATCAGGTCACCCAAACAAACTCAACAGCCAATAAACAGGAAACTAGTTTGGGATGTCACTGCAAATCCAACAATAACTTTGAAAGATCTGCCAGACTCTGTACCCGAGATGGGGGTCAGTGTTCATCAATAAACAATATCCCGTTCCCTTCACAAAGCCGGCCTCAATGGACAAGTGGCAAGAAAGAAGCCATGATTGAAAAAGACATATCTAAAAGCTTGTGTGGAATTTGATGAAAAACATCTTAATAACACTCCAGGCACGAACTTTTTCGTCAAAATTCAAAGCGTAATGTCTGGCACAAACCTAACACTGCACATCACCAGTCATCACCATCCCTATTGTCAAGCATGGTGGTGGCACCATCATGTTATCGGGCTGCTTTTCATCAACGGGGACTGCTAAGCTAGTCAGGATAGAAGGGACAATGGATGGTGAAAAGTACAGGAGAATCCTTGATGAAAACCCGCTTGAGTCAGCCATGAATCTGAAACTGGGAAGAAGATTCACATTTCAGCAGGACAATGATCCGAATCATATAAAGCAAAATCAACACTCGAGTGGCTGAATAAGAAGAAAATAAATGTTCTTCATTGGCCCAGTCAAAGTCCTGACTTGAACCCAATTGAACATCTATGGTGAGACTTGAAGATTGCAGTCCATCGACGATCCACTTCAAACTTGGCAGAACTGGAGCAATCACTTGAAGAATGGGCAAAGATTTCACCATCTCACTGTTTAAAGCTGGTAGAGACCTACCCAAAAACACTCGTAGCAGTTATTGCTGAAAAAGGTTCTTCCACCAAGTACTGACCTCAGGAGCTGAATACTTTTACAACCAGTGATTGCTGATTTGTACATGGTTTTTTTTTTTTTTTTTTTTACAGGTTTTCCTGACATGTAACCTCCTTCAACTATAACAGTGTTTAGTCTGATCTCTTCAGTTCGGAATAAAAAAAGTTCATTTGGAATAATTACTTTTCCATAATTCGCAATCCTCACTATAATTCACAGACCGGTGTTTCTGTTTGTTTGTGTGCTTGTTTGTCACGCTACTCCTCCTACAGTTCTGGGCTGATTACACCCAGACCTGCTACATAGGATCAGCATGTCTCCAATTAGTGTGTTGGGGTGTTTTTATCTTTGCCGGTGGTCTTGGGAGGCCAGTGGGGGGACGCAAATTCTCGATGTAAATGTGTATCATGTAGTGCTGTCTCCAGATGGGGGAGGGTATTACAAGCCTCCATCATTTACAGGACAGTATTCCTGCACTCACGTTTTCTAGTGCAGTGAGGTGTTTTGATTTATAAGCAGTAGGTATGTTTTTGCTTCATGCACATATCCTGGGTTATTTTTTTTTTGCCTCTACAGAGCTGTCACTTGCCTATACACTGCCCGAATAAAGGTATGCATCAGAAGAACGCGTTGCATGCTAGTTCATCTAAAATGTGGCATAATTGGGAGGGGGTGAATACTTTTGCAGGCCAATGCATAACAAGCAATGTTCTCGACAGACTCGTGGGATTGTGGTCCAAAATATGTATTTTATTGGCCAAACAATTTAGAGAAAGGAACTTGTGGCATTCGGTGTACTCGGGTGTCCTGCTCCGTCCCATTGCGCCTCTTTCTGGTCCAATCGCCTCCAAAACGCCAGACCAGAGTTGTGGTGTATTTGAGACAGCACATCTGCACCTCCCCTTCTTAAAGTGAATGAATGTAGTGGGGATGAACATATTAATAAGTACTACAAATCCATGCAGATAGGCACCTTTCTAATTCTGCATGATGACCATGGTGCAAAGACAACAGGAGGATGCACTAACATTCAGGTCGTTGTTGAAAACTGGCAAAGGGAGTGTTGAGGAATCCCTTGTGGAAACAATGTCACTGTTAACAACAGGTTCAGGAGTGGCGAGAGATCACCTGTCGATTCAGGGAGTTAGGAGACATCACCAGTGGAGATGACTGGTTCACAAAACTGATACCGGACATGATCAAGGTGTCTCTGGACAACTCAATTGTTCGCAAGTGGAATGATGTCGGACAATGGTCCTGTGCTTTTGATAACCCTCGCTGGCAACTACACCTCTCCATGACCAAAGTTTTTTTTCCACAAACACTGGGTCTGCATTGTTTATCGGGTGATGTACTGCATTTTTGTCATGATGAAGTTTCTGGCTCAAATGATTTTTGCAGATGGTTGGTGCCACATCAGGTGCATTCCATAGCCAATATTCATTACCACTTACAGACTTTCTCACATGCCACGTTAAGCTTTTTACCTCATACGTTCTGTCTCTCCCATCTTGTCTCGTCTACTGTGGACGCACCACTGAAACAGCATTACCGATTCACACCTTCACACCTTCCTCTTGCATCACACTGCACCTCATTTTTGCACCTCCCACTCATGCACCGTAGACACCCCAGTTTTCTTCCCTCCTCCCCCTCCTAAGCGATTAGGTTGCATAGGTCCATCAAACGTGCCAGGTACAACAAGGTCACTTACACCTCAACTGCTTCTCTTCTTTCTGGGCTATCTCTAATTTCCTCGGGTGTGAGTGTGATGCACCTGTAACATGTGTAACATAAGTTAAGATTGTAGAAGAATATATCGGGGTAACTCTGCACTGTGTCTCTGTTGTACATAGCTGTATTTTCTTTTGCTGCACCCATGAATCCTTGCTTTCCCCTGCTGTACATTTTGTGAATAAACCCTTTACTGTGCCACATGACTTTCCTTGCCCTTCCTTATAATAAATTGCTTTTGTTATAAATGAATCCAGCCCGTCAAATCTTTTCCTTCATTGGTCCAGCATGGTTCACACCTGAGTTTAGCTGGGAAGTACTGCCCCCACCAAAGTTGCTCTTGTTCGGCAGCACACACTCACTGTATCGCTCGACAGCAATCTGAGTGTGTGCTGAAGGCACGAGACCCCAATTGACTCAGCTGTCCATAGGTAAGGTACCACGTGTAGTAGTGTAACCCTGCCCAGATTGGCAGTCCAATCAGTGTTTGTGGTTGCTCAGCAACGTGCCGGTGCACAGAGTTATCTGTGCCCGGCGGCCTCAGGCAGGTTGTTCAAGAGGAACCCGAGTGCTTCCCTTCGTGGAGAGCTTCGAACCCCAAGTCCACAACCATTTTGTTCAACAATTAATCCAGACACCCTCCTCAAAACTGTTTGGAAAAGAGTGAAACATATTAAAGGAATTAATGAAGGGAGAAGGAGCATCTCAATACTGCTCGGCCAAAATGAAACCCTTTATTCGTACAAGGACAAGGCAGAGGTACTGGCTAAACACTTTGCTAATGTCACAAATGTATTGTAAAGATGACAAAGGGTTTAGCTCTCACAAAACTCAGTTTGTGAGCTATTATTCAGTGGTGTATGTAATCGTTATAGCATCCACCCCGAGTCTGGTAGGATGAAGGTTCAAACCCCAGTCGAGTCATACGAAAGACTTTTAAAATGTTACGAGCTGCTTCCTTGCTTGACATTCAGCATTTAAATCATCACACTGGACCATATATATATATATACACACACACACACACACACACACACACATATATATCATCACACTGGTTAAGAGTACAAACAATCCCCATAGGTTGGCATCCATTGGGAGGAGGTAATTCCTTGTTGGGAAAGCAACCACACAATGCGGTGAGAAAAGCGGCACCATTTTTGTGACGTCACTGGTAACTAAAGTTCCCGAGGAAGTGATGGCACTTCCTCCAAGCTCAGTGACTGTGTTTGTCTGGTCTAACAGTTGTGTTGTTTTCACATATCTTCATCTGTACGTCCATGTATGTGTGTGGCATCTCCACTATGAGCCTTAGATCATGTATAAAAATATAAGAAAAAAATATATACAATGACATAATCTATGATTCCATTCCTATCATTTCACCATTAAATCTGGACTTTTCACTTCGTGAACTTCACAGGCAGTTCAGAAATTAAATAATTGTATCCCACAGTCCAGAAAATTACCTCCACCACCAAAGGTATGGAGGTTATGTTTTCACCCTGTCTCTTTGTCTGTGAGCACGATGTCTCAAAAAGATATGGACAGATTTGGATGAAATTTGGTGGAGAGGTTGGGTGTGTGACAGGGACAAATTGGTTCGATTTTGGTGAAGATCCAGATCTGAGAATTAAAAAAAAAATTAAATTGATTCTTCACCATTGAGAGCCAAAAACGAAATAGCGTGTTAAGATGTTTTAAGAAGTTATGAACGTGTTATGACAAAACTAGGTGGATTATTTGGTTAGGTGACAAGAACAAGCTGAATAGATTTTGGTGTGCGACAAGGACGAATGGTCTGGATGTAGATTTGGCCGATCAGTGGGAGACAAAATGTAAACTTCGGCCTGAAGGAGGTATGCGCTCTGCCGAGTGCTGTTCTAGTTACCTCCGCCACCGAAGGTGAAGGAGGTTATGTTTTCACCCCCATCGTTTGTTTGTCTGCCTGTGTGCACGATATCTCAAAAAGTTGTGGACGGATCCGGATGAAATTTTGTGGACAGGTCCGGTACATGACAAGGACGAACTGATTAGATTTTGGTGAAGATCCGGATCTGGATCCGACTACTAGAATTTTTTGTAGTGATTCTTCACCATTGAGAGATTGGGCCAAAAATGATGTGTAGCATGATATCTCAAAAAGTTGTGGACGGATTCAGATGAAACTGGACATGTTGGGTGTGTGACAAGGAAGAATTGTTTCAATTGTGGTGAAGATCCGAATCCAGATCTAATATTTTTTTAAGTGGTTCTTAACCATTGAGAGATTCGGGCTAAACTAATATATAGCATGATAGCTGAAAAAGTTGTGGACGGATTCGGACAAAACTTGGTGGACATGTTGGGTATTTGCCAGGGACAAATTGAATCGATTTTGGTGAAGATCTGGATCTGAGAATCATTTAATTTATAAAGTGGTATAGTACAAAAACGATATAGCACTGTATGGCATGATATTTCAAAAATGTATTGGGCCCGATATGTTTTCATGGATCAGGTATTGGGAAGGAAGAGGGGCAGGTGAAAGAGAGAGATGGAAGAGGTGCAGGTGAAAGAGAGAGAGAAGAGGTGCAGATGAAAGAGAGAGCGAGAGAGAAGAGGTGCAGGTGAAAGAGAGGGAAGAGGTGCAGTAGAAAGAGAGAGAAGAGGTGCAGATGAAAGAGAGAGCGAGAGAGAAGAGGTGCAGGTGAAAGAGAGAGGGAAGAGGTGCAGTAGAAAGAGAGGGAAGCGGTGCATGTGAAAGAGAGAGAGGGAAAAGGTGCGGTTGAATGAGAGAGAGGGAAGAGGTAGGGTTGAAAGAGAGGGAAGAGTGCAGTTGAAAGAGAGAGGGAAGAAGTGCAGTTGAGAGGGGGAAGAAGTGCAGTTGAAAGAGAGAGGGAAGAAGTGCAGTTGAAAGAGAGAGGGAAGAGGTGCAGTTGAAAGAGAGGGGGAAGATGTGCAGTTGAAAGAGAGGGGGAAGATGTGCAGTTGAAAGAGAGAGGGAAGAGGTGCAGTTGAAAGAGAGAGGGAAGAGGGGAAAGAGGTGCAGGTGAAAGAAAGACAGAAGGAAGAGATGCAGGTGAAGGAGAGAGGGAAGTGGTGCAGATGAAAGAAAGAGAAAAGAGGTGCATGTGAAATAGAGTGTGAGAGGGAGAGACAGAGAGAGAAAGAGAGCGAGAGAGGGGAGGTGTAGGTTAGAGATGAGATGCAGGTTAGAGAAGAGGTGTAGGTTAGAGACGAGGTGCAGGTGAGAGGTAGGATGTGTATCTGTGAGAGAGGAGATGCGAGAGAGCGAGAGATAGAGGAGGTGCAGATGAAAGTGGGTGCGCATTAAATGACACAGCAGTGTGCGAGTGACGAGGTGACCGTGTGTGAGTGACGAGGTGGCCGTGTGCGAGTGACGAGGTGGCCGTGTGCGAGTGACGAGGTGGCCGTGTGAGAGTGACGAGGTGGCCGTGTGCGAGTGACGAGGTGGCTGTGAGCGAGTGACGAGGTGACCGTGAGCGAGTGACGAGGTGGCCGTGTGCGAGTGACGAGGCGGCCGTGTGAGAGTGACGAGGTGTGCGAGTGACGAGGTGTGCGAGTGACGAGGTGGCCGTGAGCGAGTGACGAGGTGGCCGTGTGCGAGTGACGAGGTGGCCGTGTGCGAGTGACGAGGTGGCCGTGTGCGAGTGACGAGGTGGCCGTGTGAGAGTGACGAGGTGGCCGTGGGCGAGTGATGAGGTGGCCGTGTGCGAGTGACGAGGTGGCCGTGTGAGAGTGACGAGGTGGCCGTGTGAGAGTGACGAGGTGGCCGTGGGCGAGTGACGAGGTGGCCGTGTGCGAGTGACGAGGTGGCCGTGTGAGAGTGACGAGGTGGCCGTGTGAGAGTGACGGGGTGGCCGTGTGCGAGTGACGAGGTGGCCGTGTGAGAGTGACGAGGTGGCCGTGTGCGAGTGACGAGGTGGCCGTGTGCGAGTGACGAGGTGGCCGTGTGCGATGAAACAAGAGATGAGAAAATGATCGGTTATGAAAGACTGTGTGATTACATGAAGGCCGCATACTGGGCTGCACTGCCAATCGCCGGCGTTTCGAGGACAGGAATGTCACCTTTTTGCCGCTTCTTGGAAGTCGCCTCTTTGTCCTGTTCCGCCGACATGAGTGAGGCCGTGAAAGCTCACATGCTGCGCTCCTGGGCCCGACGGATCCCTCCTCTCTCGAACCTCTTCTCGGATCCTCTCAGAGGCCGGATCTTCTTCTCCTTCAGTCGCGTGTGGCCGCCCAGCCTGGCCTGGCCCGGTCCTGGGAAGGCCCGGCCCGGGCCGGCAGTACGTCTGCCGGCCTGGCAGGCGGTGTCCAGACGTCGGTGAGAGCTTCGGGATTCCAGCAGACTGCACCCAGCCAACATGGAGACCTCAAGTTGAAGTCTCCCAGCCGCCCCCCACCCCCTTCCTCCTCTCCGCTCCTCCTTCTTGCCCTTCCCGACTCTCTCTCTCTCTCTCTCTCTCTCCTCCTGATTTCCGTCATTATTCCTCGTTTATTCGCCATACGATCTCTCTTCCTTTTCTCTGAATACAAAATTATCTTCTCGTTCTTCACACATCACACATCGAATGAGTTGCACGGAGTTGTACAGTAAGAAACACGATAAGGAGGTTGTTCAGCATCAAGACATGGATGGAATGGTCTCCCTGGAAAGGTCGTGGCAGCAGAGAGAGGGAGAGAGTAGAGAAGTTACATAGAAGGTACCGAGACGCATTGGAGATAGAGGGTTAGAGCACAGGGAAATTGGCAGGACTTGTAGTGTGTGTGTGTGTGTGTGTGTGTGTGTGTGTGTGTGTGTGTGTGTGTGTGTGTGTGTGTGTGTGTGTGTGTGTGTGTGTGTGTGTGTGTGTGTGTGTGTGTGTGTGTCATAGGTCATGGGTCATGGATACTGGGGCTGGTGTAGCGCAGGCATGATGGTCCGAATGACCTCCTGCGCCAAAGTTCCCCCCCTCCCTGTGTGTATATACTGTAACATGCCTGTCACTCGGGGAAGGGGAGGGGGTTCGTTTGGTGTGAATTAACCCCCTTTTTGCCGGTGAAGGAAAAAAAAAATCAACTGAACTTTTTCGGAAAACAAATTCTAAACTTAAAAATAAATTAAACTTCCCAGAAGTAATTGAAACCCAAAGCAAGCGACGATGATGCTCAAACGTGCGGGAAATGAAGTCTAGAATTAAAGTTTTCCCGTGGGAGGGAGGGGGGAGTTTGCCCCCGAACCCCCACTACCCCCTTCGCATGGCACACATGTCGCGCACGGCCCGGGGGTAGTCAATGGTTTACACTTTGAAATTCGCATAACATGGGACACCGTGATAACGTCCACTCACTAACTCATGCGAGCAGACGGGACGGCCGCCTAGCGTCCATCCGAGGGACACACACACACACACACACACACACACACACACACACACACACACACACACACACACACACACACACACACACGATCGAAACCTGGAGCGGATCTGAATGAAACCTGAATGGATCCGAAACCTGCATGACAAGAAGCAACATCTCGAGGAAATGCTCCCAGCAATAACTGATCCACAAAATATAAGACAACAACTTGCAAAGATGGCAAACTCTCAAAAGCAAACTTGACCGAGCTGGGATCCCAAACTTCTGTCTAAACTAATTAGATGCTCTCCACATTCACTCATCTCGAGAATTCAATGAACTTATCCAAAGGCATCAGAAAATGGATAAATGGCTCACAGAAGGTAACACCTTCCTTTTCCCAAAACCTGAAGAAACCCAACGACCTCAGAAAGGTCGGCCAATAACCTGTCTACCAACTACATGCAAACTTTTAACATTAATCATCACAGAAACGATGTACCACCACCTCACACAACAATGAGGCCGAGGCAAAACAGCAGGGATGTAAGAGAGGATGTTACAGAACAATAGACCACTTGTGACTCAACAAGGCCATACTCAAAAACTGCAATACGAGAAGAACCAAATTGTCCACAGCCTGGCTCATAATTATTATTATTAATAATAATAATAATAACTATTCCTTTCACACCATGAGGCACATAGGGCTGTTTCATTGGCTAAGTAGTATAATCCTGGATGAGTCGCCACTCTGACACAGGATGCTCGAATGGCTTATTACCCCAGTAAGTTGGTACTCATTCTGTCAACCACGGAAGGATGACGGGCTGAGTCAACCCACCTGGTGTTATTTCAACGTTTGACAGGGGCTAAAACCCAAGACCCTAAGATCTTAAGCCAGCCATAACCTAGATAGACAATTTTAAAAAAAGCTTTTTGAAAGTGTCCCACATTCATGGATGATAAAGTGCATGTAAATGTATAAGATAAATCCACAAATGATCAAACCGATTGAGAAAGCCACGGACCTATGGAATATCACACGAATCCAACAGCACCGACCGAGAAGGGAAGTTTGAAATACAAGGAGTGAAGATACGACGCAGGATCTTCCATGGAGACAGCCTTCCCCACCTCCTTTTCTTCCTGGATCTGGATCCACTAAATAACCTCATGAATTAGCAAGGACACGGATACACCCTAACAACCAATAAAAGAACGTCTAAAGAAACAAGAAAGTTGACGCATCGACTTTACATGGATGATATAAAACTCTTTGCACCAAATGACAAAAAAAATTGACAGAACAACTGAAATTAGTGAAATGGTACTCTGATGACATCCAAATGTAAATTGGCCGAGATGAGTGTGCCAAGTGCACATTCGTGCAAAGTAGACCAACAAAAATGGACAACATAAAAATCGACCTAAATACAACAATACAGGAGCTAGACAGCGAAGCACCTTACAAATACCATGGAGTATAAGAAGGCCACCAAATATGTCATAAAAAGACAAAACACACAATTCCCAAAGAATACCTGCGTAGAATGAGGGTGATCCTGAAAGCCATAAACCAACTCGCAGTACCAGTGTTCCAATACAGCTGCGGAATAGTAAACTGGACACAAGCAGAGATTAGAAAAACAAGGAAACTCTTCACTATCATTCAATGTATCCCGAAAATGTACCGAGAAGAAGGAGATGGAGGCCTGATAGGACTCAATCAAGTGCACAGAGCGACGACTGTCGGATTAGTGGAGTACATGAAAAGTTCAGCAGACTACTACTACTACTACTACTACTCAGCAGACGCATCCGGGAAGTCAACAGACGAATGAGTACAATTTGGACACAAGCATGAACACAACAAACCAGAAAAGGAATCTCTCACTCACCTTGCAAAAAAACATCCAAAAACAGGTGTGAATCGAAGATGTCACACACCAAACCGAAACAGCAACAAAATACAGCCCCAACGATTGCAAAAAAAGACAAGAAAAATACAAGACAAAATATCAACAGATATATATATAGTGACAACTTTGAGAAAAAAAGAGCAGGGCAATATTTAAAAAAAAAAAAAATTAATGAGTTGGCAGTTTGGGGATAAACAAAGAAGAATCACTGGAATGGCGAAGAAGAGGAGGTCCGCTCAATTGGGATGGAGAACGAATAAATGCCCAAGACCAAGGACACGAGAGGAATGTTTTTTTTTTAATGTCAGTGCTGATCCAAACAGACAAATGTTGATTTTGCAAGGTATAGTACAGTAGATGAAGTCAACATTTCACCAGAATCGTTCAAAATGTGAAAAAAGTGTGAAAACTGGTACACATGACTACTTTTATATGCTCTTTCATACAAGAGCAGGACACACATGATCAGACTACAATTACGGCCGCCATCTTGAATTTCAAAATGGCCGCCACCGAAAACTATTTTTACGGTATCTTGGTCACCAAGAGGCCTAAGCACTTGAATAAAGAGTCTAACCCAATGTTTCCACACACAAGGAATCCAATAAACACACTTATAATGCTCCATTTTCAGTCTTTCTGCTTTAAAATAGAAATGAGACCCTTTCATAAATAACTAAATCCTTAAAAGTGTTTGCCGAATGTTTGATATCCAAATGCTATCAGCGTGGAGAAATGGCTTTATCCAATTTAATTGGTAGCATCTCTCTTGCCGGTAGAATATTCAGAAGTAGCACCAGCAGGTCTGCCACAAACTGACTTGTATGCACCAGTTGTTGCAGGTCAAGTAAAGGCTGAATCAAGAGTCCGGACAAGAATGTCCGCGTCCAGAGAGAAAGAAGACGGCTGGTTGAGTGCAATGTTAGAACTTGTATCAAACAAGACGGAACTTGATACCAAAGACTTTGTCTCATGGGCAGCTTCCCATGCCAATAGGCAATCAGCTGAGATCAGACCAGTGCCACCCATTGTGTTGATGCCTTTGTTCACAGAACCAGCACATACGCCAGCTATGATAGCACATGCTATGCGTCTTGTGGCGAGGACGATTCAGCATTTGCACCCTGATCAAATACCTGTGATAACCATGGATCAGCCATTATATTCCATTGCAAAACAAATCCAGTGGGCATGGCCAGACCATTTTTGGCGAGGATAAATTTGTGGTGGTAATGGAAGGTCTCCACATAGAGATGAATGTGTTGAAATTACTTGGAGATTCCTCAGTGGTAGCAGATGGACAGCAGTTCTTGTGCAGTCTGAAGTCACAACCTCTGGTTGAGCTGATGATATATTGAAGGGTTCGCATGTCACCAGGTCTGGCTAAGTACACCAAGTAACGGCAGCAGCTTTGCACCTCTTTCGGAAATCTGCGTACATCACATATGCCAAATCACTTGGGCCAGATGATGACACGATGGATTTTGAAACTTGGCATCAAGTCAATTGCAGTAAGGTTCCTCAATTCCAATACTGGGCTTTGGTTCTGGATCTTGAACTTCTACTCTTGCAATTTGTGCGTTCTCTGCGTGAAGCAAACTTTGAGTTGTACGTTCAGTGCCTTGGACAAATTGTTCCATGGATGTTTTCTTTGGATCATACAAATTATGCAAGATGGCTCCCTATCCATATCAAGGACATGGTACAGCTTCGTCAGCAAGTGCCGTCAGTTCATGAGCAATTTGAGAAGGGTAACTTTGTGGTGCAGAGATCACCTCACACTTTCTCTACTATGGCTATGGACCAAGCCCACGAACAGATGAATGATCACATCAAAGGAACTGGTGGTGTGATTGGAATCACTGATAAAATCCTTCTGCTTTGATCAAGTGGATTACAGCTGGTCCAGAAGTGGCTTGAATCATCGACGAGTTTGAGAATTCATTTGGAATTACTTCCACAATATCTACAGAGCACCATGATCAGGGACAATCCACTCAGTTGAAATTTGCCCAACATGTCAAAGATGTGGTTGCAACATTTGAAGAATTAGGTAATCCCTTCACAGAAGATACAAATGATCTGATCGTGCTGGACACAAAGGAGGTGATGACAAACGATGCAATCTTTAGGCTGAGGAATGTGGAAGCAAATGGGCAGTCAAAATATCACACATATGCTGCTGAACGCTTGGAGCAGCGAGTAAAACCAATTTCAGACATCATACCAAAGAACAACATGGCTCCCTTCCACAAGACTTCACCCTCAAAACACTCCAGAACATCACACCAAATTAGGACTCTGAAAAGCAACTGTAAGTTGTTTGGCAGAATGTACATATCTTGTCAGTCCCGAGAAGGGGACATGGATGAATTCTTCAGTCATCAAAACCAGGGATCACCACCTTCTCTATCAGACATGGGAGAACTGAGGCAGTGTACTAAATCAGACCTTATTGGATGTTTCGACAAGCTGGCTAATAGTACGGCTTCTGAGTGTGGTCCACCAGAGGTAGATGCCAAGATTCTCGATGGATCTGTTAGAGTCAATATGCTGTTTCCTTAATCCTGCTCAACATTCGGAGACTATGCTGAAAATGAGTTCTTGCCTTATGTACTGACAAATCTGCAAAACACAAAACTTCTGGATGTTATATGGGATCGGTATATTGACAACAGTTTGAAGAGTTCAATGAGAAAGAGGAGGGGAATGGGGAGCCGCATTATTGTCACAAATTCTATGCCAATTCCGCAGAACTGGCAGAGCTTTCTTTGCGTGGACCAAAATAAGAGTGAGCTGTATCATTACCTGTCACAGTGTATCGCTAAGTTGTCCACACAAGATACCAATGTCATCTCTTCCCAAGAGTGCAACATAGAATCTTCTCTCACTCCATGCAACCATGAAGAAGCCGATACGAGGTTATTCTTGCATGCTCTCCATTGTGGCCATCACAGACCATGTGGCCATCACATTGTGGCCATGTGGCCATCACAAAATGGCCATCACAGAATCCTGATAGAACCAGTGAATGCACCGAGGTGAATCAGGCAAGGAAGCTTCTGTTCGTGAAAGGAAGACAAATAGATCACCTTCCCCCCACAAAGGCAGCTCTCACGGAACATATCAAGAGGTCGACATACCAGGCAGGACACATCTGGGGCCAAGCGCTGATATCTAAGCAGCAGTTACCAAGCCCATGTGACTGGGGATGGACGAAGAACGCCATTGAACAGTGGATACCTTTCTGGACAGCACTTGCCGAGGCGGACAAATCCTGCACAGAGCTGATCAAATGCAGCTGCAAAAAGGCATGCAGACCACCATGCAAATGTTTCTGTGCATCTCTCCCATGCACTGGACTTTGCCATTGTGCAGGAACATGTTATCAGACAGATTGAAGTCAGAACTGTATCTAGACCAGATGAACTATATTTGGGACAGTGTATATGTCATTTTAAAGCAGAAACACTGACAGAGCATTTTAGGTGTGTTCATTGGATTCCTTGTGTGTGAAAACATTGGATTAGACTCTTTATTCATTTTGCTTGGTCTCTTTGTGACCGAGATATCATAAAATATTATTTTCGGTGGCGGCCATTGTGAAATTCAAAATGGCGGCCGTAAATGTATTCTGATCAGGTGTGTCCTGCTCTTATATGAAAGAACATATGAAAATGGACATGAATGACAAATTTCACACTTTTTTCACAATCTGAACGATTTTTCTTTAATCTACTGTACTCGTAGAAACAGAAAGCACGAGTCACCTCCGATTGAGATGTGAAAAACTAATGTCAGAACAGCTGTACACACAAAGGCACAACAAGGTATGTGGAGTAATCCATTGGCACATCTACAGAAATTTCAATATCCCAGTTCCACAACACTCATGGAAACATGAACCAAAGTAATAATTGAAAACAAGGACATAATGCTCACATACGACCTGATGATCCCATTCAGCGTGAATATTAGTGCATCAGCTCTGGGAGTCCTCGTGTGCAAAAAATGTACCCTAAGTTACCAACTGGAATTTTGAAGTTGATCACTCCTTCCCCTCTCCTCCCCACCGATCTCCTCCCCTCTTTCCCCTCTCCTCCCCACCGATCTCCTGCCCTACCTCGCCCTCCCCTCCCTCACCCTCCCCCTGCCTCGTCCTCGCTCTCCCTTTCCTCCCTCGCTCGCCCTCTCCCTCCCTTGCCCTCGCTTGCCCTCCTCCTCCCTCCCCTCCCTCGCCCTCCCCTCCCTCGCACTTGCTCGTCCTCCCCTCCCTCGCCCCCACCCTCGCTCGCCCTTCCCCTTCCTCACCCTCGCTCGCCCTCCTCCTTCCTCGCCCTCGCTCGCCCTCCTCCTTCCTCGCCCTCGTTCGCCCTCCCCTCCTTCCACTCCCCTCGCCCTCCCATGCCCTGCCCTCGCCCTTCCCTCCCCTCACCCTGCCCTCACCCTCACTCGCGCGCCCTCCCCCTCCCTCGACCTTGCTTGCCCTCCCTCCCCCTCCCTCGCTCTCCCCCTCGCTCGCCCTCCCCTCGCTCGTCCTCCCCTCCCTCGCCCTCGCTCGCCCTCTCTTGCTCGTCCTCCCCCTCCCTCGTCCTCGCTCGCCCTCCCCCTCCCTCGCCCTTGCTCGCCCTCCTCCTTGCTCATCCTCCTCCTCCCCTCCCCTCCCTCGCTCTCGCTCGCACAGAGCGGTTTATACTCGAACCTCACAACAAAACACGTATAAAGTTACTTAAAATGAAAACATTTGATGAAAATAGACAAATATTTACAAAGGACAATATTAAATGTAATTAAAACTGGTAAACCAGTAATCCCGGGCTTCAAGGCGTGCCTTCATTTTAACAAATTTCAACACCATCACCCTGTCACATGATGTGGGTTTTCCGAGTTAGAAAGTTAGTTCAAGTCTGCAATGGGGCCCAGCTCCGGGGTCCCTCAAGTTATATCAAAGAAAGATTGAAAAGCCCAGAGCAATACATGATAGAGAAAGAAACTTCACGTTGGACAAATCGAGGCTGGACAAATTTTCAAGTCCCCAAAAAGTCCAATAACTCCACATTTGCATATTAATGTAAATATCGAACTTGTAGAACGTTAAAATATCTTCCAGAAGTTGTGGTCACTTTTTGTCTATCTTCTTTGGTTTTCATTTTACGACATGTCAAAAATGGGTGATTTTCAACTTTGGGGGGCTCTGGGGCCTCACTGGGGCAAAATACAGACATAGTGTAAACATATTTGGAATCCCCTCTTCAAGGTCTATCAGAATCTCTCATTAAATTTTTTCAACTCTCATTTGCATATTTAATGAGGCGAATCGGCATCATTTAAAATCATATAAATTAAATAACGATTTTGACCAAATTAACAAACTTAACATTCCCATGGAATATCGGACATGTGTGCAAAAGCTTGAGGCTGTTGGGTTATCCCTTCTGGAGAAGATGTTTTTAGTTTTGGAGAAAATCCAATATGGCCGCCATACCACGTGACCTACGTCATCAAAATTTACAAAGTATAAACTTCAGGTGGAGAATTATTAAATGGATAAGTTTCATTGAATTTCATCAAAGCATTGTTTTCATTTAACGACATTTCAAAAATGGGTGATTTTAAACTTTGGGGGGCTCTGGGGCTTCACTGGGGTCAAGTCCAGAGATGGCATAAACATATTTGGAGTCCCCTGTTTATGTCCTATCTAAATCTGTCATTAAATTTTTTCAACTCTCATTTGCATATTTTGCATATTTAATGAGGCGAATCGGCATCATTTAAAATCAAATTAATTAAATAACGATTTTGACAAAATTAACAACTTAACATTCCCATGGAATATCGGACATGTGTGCAAAAGCTTTCGGTTGTTGGCTTATCCCTTCTGGAGAAGTAGATGTTTTTAGGTTTTGGAGAAAATCCAATATGGCCGCCATACCACGTGACCTACGTCATCAAAATTTTCAAAATATAAACTTCAGGTGGAGAGTTATTAAATGGATAAGTTTCATTGAATTTAATCCAAGCGTTGTTTTCATTTTATGACATTTCAAAAATGGGTCATTTTCAACTTTGGGGGGCACTGGGGGCTCACTGGGGTCAAATACAGACATAGTATAAATATATTGGGAGTCCCCTGTTTATGTCCAGCATAAACATATGTCCAGAGGTGTCGCCACCAGACGGCGGTCTCCTTGGGTTAACCTGAGGCGGTCCCTTCGGGTGGGTGCCTGGAATGTCCTATCCCTAAGAGAGGATGATCACCTTTCTCTGTTATCATCTGAGCTCAAGCGTTTGGACATCGGGATTGCAGCTCTCTCTGAGGTTCGGAGACCGGATTGCGGCGAGATAATGGTGGGTGGTTACACCTCCTATTGGTCTGGTCGCTCTGATGGTTACCATACCCAAGGAGTTGCTGTAGCTGTGTCCAATAAGCTGACCCCAATGATAATTGAGGTAACACCGGTCAACGAGCGTATTATGAGATTAAGGATTCGTCACTCCTTAGGTGTCATTTCCCTGGTCTCTGTTTATGCTCCGACTGAGGCGAGTGATCTCACCGTGAAGGATGAATTCTATGCCACCCTCGAGTCTGTGGTTGATCAGTGCCCCAGACGAGATACACTTCTAGTCTTGGGGGATTTCAATGCATCGACTGGAACTGATAGGGATGGTTATGAGGTGTGTGTTGGTCCCCATGGGTCAGGAACTATGAACCAGAATGGCACTAAGTTCCTTGACTTTGCCAGAAGTCATGGACTTATGGTGGCTGGTTCATGGTTTCAGCACCCACAAACTCATCGCTGGACTTGGTATTCCAACGCTGGCGGTGTGGCAAAGGAGATTGACCATGTCCTCATTGACGGTCGTTGGAGGATGATCCAGAACTGCAGGGTCTACCGGAGTGCTCAGTTCCTCAATACTGACCACAGGCTTGTTGTAGCAACTCTAAAGCTGCACCTTAAATCCTGGAGAATGGTACCATCCCAGCCGAGGCTGGATGTTGCCAAGCTCAGGGATGAGAGAGTAGCTGAGGAGTTTGCGAACAGGCTGAGTGGACACTTGGGGGGTCTGGGTGCTTTGGGGGGTCCTGAAGAGTTGTGGAGCACCTTCAAGACCACCGTCCTTGATGTTGCCGGTGGATGTCTTGGAGCTCACCGCAGGGCAAAGAGAAGAATTTTTGTCTCTCAAGGGACACTGGATACCATTGACCAGAGTCGCAGGGCCAGGCTGAATGGCAGAGCTGAGCTGTTCAGGGAGCTGAGGCGTAAAACTGTACGTGCACTGAGGGTGGACAAGGAGGCCTATGTGCGAGGAATCTGTGAGGGGGTAGAGCATCACCTGTGGACAGGTGATTCTCGTCCCGCTTACAGGGGAATTCGCGCATTACGTTCATCCAAGCCCATCCCTCGGAGCACTACAGTTCGAGCAGAGAGTGGTAGGCTCTTGACAGAGGAGTCTGAAGCCCGCTGGGCCGGTTACTTTGAGCGGTTGTACCAGGCTGATCCCCCAACTGTCGAGTTGGACGTCAAGGGTGTTACAATCCCTGTTGCTGACCCTCGAATCAACTGTGGTCCACCTACGCTTGTGGAAACACGGGCTTCGGTGAACCAGTTGAAGCGGGGCAAAGCTCCAGGGATCTGTGGCATCCATGCCGAACTTCTCAAGGCTGGTGGAAATGCTGCACTCGTGTCGTTGCATGCAGTTTTGTGCTCTGCCTGGAACACAGGCATCATCCCAACTGACTGGAAGAGGGGCCTTGTTGTCCCTCTCTGGAAAGGGAAGGGTGATCGCCAAGACTGCAACAACTACCGAGGGGTGACGCTGCTCTCAGTGCCGGGCAAGGTCTTTGCTCGGATAATTCTTGATAGGGTTCGCCACCATCTGCTTGAGCACCAGCATCCAGAGCAGTCAGGCTTTACACCAAAGAGGTCAACGATTGACCGTATCCTTGCACTTCGTGTCCTCACCGAACGCAGACGAGAGTTTCGGCAGGGGCTGCTTGCAGCCTATGTTGATCTCTGTAAAGCGTTCGATTCAGTGAATCGGGATGTCCTCTGGAGGATTCTTGGTCTTTGTGGGGTGCCACCAAAACTGATCGATCTGATGTCTGAACTCTACTCTGGTACTGAGAGTGCTGTGAAGTGTGGTGGTGCCATCTCTGACTTATTTCCAGTTGTTACTGGAGTTCGTCAGGGATGTGTACTTGCCCCCACACTTTTCAGTACTTGTATGGACTGGATTCTAGGGAGGATGTCGGAGAGATCAAGTTGCGGTACGTCATTTGGGAATGTCAAGATCTCGGACCTTGACTTTGCAGATGATGCAGTCATCTTTGCGGAGACTTTAGACATCCTCTTGGGGGCCCTCGAGGTGCTGAATGAGGAGTCGGAGCCGTTGGGATTACGGATTTCTTGGGTCAAAACTAAGATCCAGGCTTTCGGTGACATCTTGGATGCTGCTGTCCTGTCTGTGTCTGTTTGTGGTGAGGATGTTGAGGTCGTGGAGAGATTCACTTACCTTGGCAGTGATATTCATGTCTCTGCTCTCTGCGAGTCAGAGGTCAATAGACGTCTGGGTCGGGCCTGGGGAGTCATGGATTCACTGGATCATGGGGTGTGGCGCTGCCGGTACCTGTGCGGGAGGACGAAAGTCCGAGTCTTCAGGTCCTTGGTACTTCCAGTCTTGTTCTATGGATGCGAGACTTGGACTCTGACCAAGGATCTGAGACGGAGACTTAATTCCTTTGGTACCAGGTCTCTTCAGAGAATCCTTGGCTATCGCTGGTTGGATTTTGTGTCCAACGAGCGGTTGCTGAGAGAGACTCGGATGAGATTTATTACCTGCATAGTCCGTGAGCGTCAGTTGCGGCTGTATGGACATGTGGCTCGTTTTCCTGACTCTGATCCTGCTCACCAGATTCTCTCAGCGAGGGAGTCTCATGAGTGGAGGAGGCCAGTGGACCGACCACGTGCCTCATGGTTGCAACAGGTTGACCATCATCTCAAGGAGATAAAAGTTTTGTTTTGGATAAAAAAAGGAGTTTTGGATAAAATCCAATATGGCCGCCATACCACGTGACCTACGTCATCAAATGTTTCATAGTATAAACTTCAGGTGGTGAGTAATTATTCTGTTAAGTTTCGTTCAATTTCATCCGACAGTTTTCCCTCCAGATCCGCCACAAAATCGGTCAGTAGAACATAAAAACGCCGTTAATAATAATAATAATACTAACGAATTCAATAGGGCTTCAGCCATGCTTGAAGCCCTAATAATTATAAATACAGGAGGTAAATTTAACTCTAAGTTGAGGTGCCTTTACACACAGACTTAAATACAGACAAAGGGGAAAACGAAAGAAAAGAAAATCCCTCTTTTTATGCTTGCACTTAGCTTGGCCCGGAAATGGTCTTTGTGCAACTTGGGATTGAGGCGCTTCTATTTGCACATGAAGACGCTCACAAAATGGCGTCAAGTCACTTCTCTTGTAGCGGGCCAAACGTACGCCAGGCAATCCTTGAACAGCACTCAACACCAAGGCTCAGAGACTCCGTGCAGCTGCTTCATGTGTCAATCGTCCTCACTATTTGAGGATATTTTTTTTTGTCAATCGTCCTCCCCGCTATTTGACGAAAATGAGGCCTGGGGTCTGTTTCTCACGACTCAAACAAGAGCCAAAGGCCAGCGTCTTGCTTCACCACGCGAGCCAAATCGCCTCAACACGAATACAAGAACCGTGCCATCTTCTTCACGTGTCAAAGGAAAGCCAGCTGAAAAGCCCTGCTCTTTAGGCCCTGTCACACCTTGACGATTTAGCCAGCATATGCCTGACGTATGAAAATTTTGGCTAAAACGCTGGCACACGTCGAATACGTTTTGGGTAAGTTTGTATACGTTAAGAGCACGCTGGCATACGTCGTAGTAAGCTGGCATACGTTGTAGTACGCCGAGCTGTTAGACAAATTTTCCATGATTGAAATTTCCCGACGTATGCCAGCGTATGACTCACACGTTCCGCATAACACTGGCCATAAGTTGTAGGCACGTTACGCGATCGTTGACACACGTTGACACACGTAACTTGGAAGTTACTCATAAGTCGAAACACGTCAAGGTAATGGTTAGCGTCAGTGTTCCAGACTCCCTGGGTTTTTTTTTTCTTCGGTATGACGGTGATGTTGACACTTTGATTTCTAGTGCGGTTATAATATAATATAATTAATAGGCTGCCGCTCAACGATTTAAATCATAACCGCACTAGAAATCGAAGTGTCAACATCACCGTCATACCAAAGAAGAAAAAAGAAAAAAAACAGGGAGTCTGGAACACTGACGCTAACCATTACCTCGACGTTTTTCGACTTCTGAGTAACGTACAAGTAACGTATGTCGATGTGTGTCAACGATCGCGTAGCGTGCCTACAACTTATGCCAGCATATGCGGAACGTGTGTCATACGCCGAGTACGTCGAGAAATTTTCAATATGCTGAGAATTTGTCGACGTACTGGGCGTACTACAACGTATGCCAGTGTACTACGATGTATGCCAGCATGCTCTTAACGTATACAAAACTTACCCATAACGTATTCGACGTGTGCCAGCTTGGTTGGGCAAATTTTTCAGACGTCGGCATACGCTGGCTAAAACGTCAAGGTGTGACAGTGGCTTCACACTTCGATGTCCAGTGCGGTTATGATTTGAATCATCGAGCCGCAGCCTATGAATAGCGTATGCCACGTGATCGTTGGCGATACGCTGCCGTGTGCTATGCATAAGTTAGACTATCGTTGGGCATAGGTTGTGAACGCCGACAACACGCTCAGCATTCATTGGAATAAGTTATCTATATGTGATTGAAACGTTCTGTGTATGTTACTAATACGTTATACATACGTCCAACTCGTTATGAATACGTCCAAAAATGGGGAAAAAAACATCAATAGTTCAGCGTACGCCAGCGTTTTGCATACATTTTGATACCTTGCCATACGCTGGCTAAAACGTCAAGGTGTGACAGCCCCTTTATAGGCCACCTCCTAACTATGTTCTTTCTCCACCGCATGTGTCCTTCACTCCACACTCGTGCCTTCCTCACACTGACCTCGTGCGTGCGCTTTCTCGATCTCTTGCCTCTTCACACTGGCATCGTGCATGCGCTCCCGATGTCTTGCCTCTTCACACTCGACTCTGACTGACTCAGGTCTCTCCATCTTATTTGGTCTGATGCCTCCCATGCCCTCTTCTTCTTCGGGTATCTCACGTCATGCCCATCAATCCTCCGCCTCCGTGGTGTGGCTTGCTCGAATGAAACCCGAGAAGGCGGGGCCTCCGCCCGCTCGGCACGTCTGGCTTGCTTCTGACATCACACCCATCAATCATCAGTCTCAGGGGTGTGACTTCACCTGCCGTCACCCTTGGAGGCGGGGCTTCTGCCTGCTCGGAATGCTTACTTGTTTCTTATCATGGTTTTGGTAATGAAAACACAGGCAAAAGTCATAGGGTGGCAATTACATACTGGGGGAACTTATTGTTACTCCCTAGCTAATTAACACCACACCACCCCCCCCCCCCCCGTGTGGTGACACTTAACACTTAAGCTCACAGTTTACCTATTTAATTACAGACGTCTCCTACACGTCCACGGGCCAAACAACTCCATTCAATCCTAAATTGCCTATCAAATTCCTCCATCTACCCCCACAACTGTAACAATATATACAGTCAAATCCGTGAATGTCGAGGTATTGTTTCAATGGGTACAAGGGCGATAGGTTCCCGCCGGTTCGTAATTTATCAGGAAATTTTTTTTTTTAATCCCATGAAAACCGTGAATATGCCCATGAAAAAACACAAATACATGAAATACCGGGCCACGAATGTAGAAACAGGTCAAAAAACCTTGAATACGCCCACGAAAAACTGTGAAAAAAAACTGTGAATATGCGAAGGACAGAGCCATGAGTGTCGAAGCAGCTCACATTTTATGAACCACGAATATGCGGGTTGCCAAGAAGCCCCACCTTCTTCTTCTTTATGTGTGTCTATCACCCTTCCTTACGTCATTTCCCGGAGTGTATGAGGCACCTACATGTGTAAAAAACAATGTGCTAAGATGACTAACTAAGTGGGCTGATGTGCTTGGGGGGTAAGATCTTTCTCTTGTGAACCGTTTGCCTGTAAATAGGTGTCCTTTTGATCTTTATAAACTGTTTCCAAACTGCTCGATGGTCTTTTTTCCATTGGTTAGACCATAGTTTGTTCCAGTGACAGTGAGTTTCGTTATGGTCAGATATTACCCATCGTCTCACTTACGGTATCACTTATCTGCTATGATTGACAGCAGCGGAGCTTTGAGAGCATGGTTCCCCAATGTGGGAGGTTCAATTCGCCAGAGAGGTAAAGTGGAGCTCGATGCTGGACCCTGCCTCAATGAACTCGTTAACTTTTAGTTTGTACAATTTTGCTTGTTGTGAATATTGATTGTTATTTCCTTTCTGTTTCAGGAGAAACCCCATTTTGTGATATAATGACAAGTCCTCAAGAGAAAGCAAAAATTGTGAGATTTGTACATGAATGTGGTTCAATCATTCAGACCCAAAGGCGTTTTCAAAGAAAGACACTCCACATGAAGATGGGTGAAAATCAGTATGAAGCTACAGGATCTGTCCTGAAGGGGAAATCTGCTCGAATTGCCAAAGTGTCAAATGAATGGATGAATGCTGTTAATGGAGGCATTTACCAACAGCCCTAAAAAGTCAATTAGGAGAGCATCACTTGAGTTAAACATTGCGAAAAGCTCTGCTCATGATAGCTTTCATGAAGAATTGAGGTTTAAATGTTATAAAATGCAAACAGTTCAATAAACGTTAAGAAGAGGATCCTGAAACAAGGGTAAATGTTTGTCAACAATTCATGGAACGGATAGAATCAGATAAACATTTCTTTCTGTTTAAAAAAAAAAAAAAAATCAAACCTCATTTTTAGTGATGAGGCTACATCTCACATATCAGACAAAGTTAATCGTCACAATTGTCAGGTATGGGGAGAAGAAAATCCACAAGAATTGTGTGAACACGAAAGGGATTCGTCGAAAGTAAACGTATGGTGTGCCAAGTCACGTGTACCATGGTGTGCCATGTCACGGTCTCACATCTGTGGACCCTATCTCTTTGATGAACGCACTGTCACCAGCATTTAGTACCACAACATACTACGAGATAAGAGTTTATTATTTCCACAACTCCAAGAAAATCACGACTCGTTACAAAGAGCTTTCTTTCAACAGGATGGAGCAACACCTCACTTTGCTCAAATTGTTGAAATGTTTTTAAATCAAACTTTGCCACACCGTTGGATGAGTCAAGGAGGACCTATGAAATGGACCGCTCATTCATCCCACTTAACAACTTTAGATGTTTTTTTTTTTTTAATCTCTGAGGTTAAAAAAAAACCAAAATGAAGTCTACATGAGCAAACCAAGGGACCTTGAAGAAGTTAAACATCGTATTGTTAACCTCCGCCATCTTTGAAGATGGATGGAGGTTACTGTTTTCACCCCTTTCTGTTTGTTTGTTTGTTTGTTTGTTTGTGAACAGTATTACGGAAAAACTCCTCGACGGATTTCGACGAAACTTGGTGGGGGGGGGTTAGGTATGGTCCAATGATCATGCCATTAAATTTTGGACTTGGTCCCACCCCCCCCCCAAAAAAAAATTGTTAGAGAAATATTTTTTTTTTGCATTTCTGCATGTTTTAAGTGATTTCCAACCCCCCAATTTTTTTTTACCCCCCCCCAAAAAAAATAGAGAATTTTTTTTTTGCATTTCTACATGTTTTAAGTGATTTCCAAACCTCCCAAAAAATTGTTAGAGAATTTTTTTTTTGCATTTTTACATGTTTTAAGTGATTTCCAACCCCCCCTCAAAAAAAATTGTTACACCCCAAAAAAGGAGATTTTTTTTTTTTGCATTTCTACATGTTTTAAGTGATTTCCAACCCCCCCAAAAAAAATTGTTGGAGAAAAAAAATTTTTGCAACTTTTTTTTCAACAAAATTTCGATATTTTTTTTTTTTTTGCATTTTTACATGTTTTAAGTGATTTCCAAACCCCCCCCCCAAAAAAAAAATGTTGGAGAAAATAACTATAACTCTCAGCACTGTTGACATATTTAATGAATAAGATATAAGGTTCACTTGAGTGACCCAGCAGTATTGGCGGCGGAGGTTTTGCACTCCCCCGAGTGCTCCCCCTCTAGTTGATGCTGTGTCATCCATCCCTCCAACTGTGTTTTGAAAATGTTGTCTCAGAATTTATTACCTCGGCCACTGAACGTGAAGGAGGGTTATGTTTTCACCTCTTTCTGTCTGTTTGTTACTTGACGAAATCTATGATTTTGTCAAGTATGTTGGTCGGTTCAGTTTGTTTGTTTGTTTGTTTGTGTGTACGTCTCGCTCTACAGGTCGCATTTCGAGTCGGAATGTCATGGAACTTCACCAATGGACTTATTGGCCACCAGAATAGAACCCTATAACTTTTGGCATGTCAAGGTCAAAGGTCAAGGTCAGGAAAAATTCCTGAAAATCGCGAAAATCTGTATCTTTTAGCATGGGCCGATTTTCAAAAATTCATGTCTCCGCCAAATCTATACGGATTCCTTTCAAATTTGAAACACGGACGTAGGAGGGGAGTATCTTTGACTGGATTAAAATTGGTCACATCCGTTACGGATTACGGAGGTGACAGGTATTTTATTTTTGTTTTTTTGTTTGTTTACCCTAAAAACTGTGTTTAACCCCAAAAATACCTATTATCACTCAATATTCTCGATGGTACGCAATCTTGTTGAATTTCGTCAAGTCCTGGCCCTATGGGCCATTTTTTTTGTCTGTCTGTCTGTCTGTCTGTGTGCAGGATATCTCAAAAAGTTGGGGACGGATCCGGATGAAATTTTGTGGACAGGTTGGGTGTGTGACAAGGAAGAATTGATTAGATTTTGGTGAAGATCCGGATCTGGGTCCCACTACTAAAATTTTAAAAGTGATTCTTCACCATTGAGAGATAGGGCCAAAAACGATATATAGCACAATATCTCAAAAATGTATTGGGCCCAATATGTTCTTGTCGATCAGGCATTGCGTGGTGGAGGTATGCACTCCACCGAGTGCCCTTCTAGTTAACCTCCGCCATTGAAGATGGACGGAGGTTACTGTTTTCACCCCCGTCTGTTTGTTTGTTTGTTTGTTTGTGAACAGTATTACGGAAAAAAACTCCTCGACGGATTTCGACGAAACTTGGTGGGGGGATTAGGTATGGTTCAAGGATCATGCCATGAGATTTTGGACTTGGTCCAAAGTCCAATATGGCCGCTATGGCGGCCATTTTGAAAAAATATTTGAATTTTTGTTTTTGCATTTCTACATGTTTTAAGTGATTTCCAACCCCCCCCCCAAAAAAAATTTATTAAACAAAAAAAAAAAACAGAAAGTTTTGCAAGTTTTTTTTCAAAAAAATTTCGATTTTTTTTTTTTTAAATGTATTGGGCCAGATATGTTCTCATGGATCAGGCATTACGTGGCGGAGGTATGCACTCTACCGTGTGTCCTTCTAGTTATATCTGTTATCCACAGACGATTTATTGATGACAAAACTACAAGGGGTTGGTGCAGAGGTTAAACACATTTCCTTTTGAGCGGTCTTGTCCGGTTCAATTCCAGACTCCATTATATATATATATATATATATATATATATATATATATATATATATATATATATATATATATATATATATATATATGTATATATGAGCTGCAGTTGACCTGTAAACTGTCGTATAGGTGGATCGAGAATTCTATAAGGGTGGGGGTTAGGGGTTTACCAATATTAGGATATCTCTGCAGGTTAATATCACTAAATCTCAACTGAAGGATTCTACATCACAGACTTGCATCCTTACAATGTCATCAACCATGTGGACCCGAATGTGTCATTTTGGGGATCACTTTGATTCATCAGTTATAAAACCAAAATCTTCTCAATAATGGTGAAAGATTCCTTCCTTGACGTTGAATAAACGAGTCATTATTGGAACAAAGTTCACGTGTCGGGAAGCCTTTGTGGATTCATTTCCTGAAATCGTTGCACAATGTGTGAGTTGGAACTACATGTCTGTCATCCCGGCATTTCCATGAAAGGGCGAGGAAAGGCGGGAAAATCACAACCCAAAGGCGGGAATGTGGAGGGCGACGTCAGTGTACTCGCTGCGAAGTAGTATGACATCATCGATTGTGATTTGAAGTCGCCATATTTGAAGGACACACAAGGCAAACAGACGCATGAGGAGGCCATTCGGTCCATCGTGCACACGCCGCATCAGTACCGGACCAATCCGTATAAAAAACGAAAAATGTAAAATGTTGTTTTCTATATTCTTTGTTTGTTTTCTTTCCAGGGTGGTGGGCGAAGGTGGTTATTGGGTGACAAACACACAACATTAACCACATACCACCCCTTGACGAGACCCCACCAACAGCACTCCGTACACGTGCACACAATCACCCATCAATGCTCAAACTACCTAAAAGTCCTGTCAACATCCCCATACCCTTCTATCTCCGTAAGTTCCAGCTACCTGTCTAATTCCAATTTAAACTTATCTACAGTTTCTGCTGCTACTACCTTTCCAGGGAGACCATTCCATACATTAACTACTCTCTGAGTAAAAGTCCCCTACCTTACTACCGTCTTAACTCTCCTCTTCTTCACTCTCAGGCCATGGCCTCTGGTCCTATCACTGTCTACTCTGTTGAATAATTCATCTTCACTTATTTTATCTAAACCTTTCATTATCTTAAACATCTCCATCATATCTCCTCGTAACCACCTCCTTTCTCGTGAATAAAGCCCTATCTTCTTCAGCCTCTCCTCATAGCTGAGTCCAGCTAGGCCCAGAATCAATCTGGTAGCCCTGCGCTGAACCCTCTCTATGGCGTCCATGTCCTTCCTGGGTTGTGGTGACCAGAACTGCACACAATATTCTCGATGTGGCCCTCACTAAATTCCTGTACAATGTTAACACCACCTCTTTTGATCTATAATTAATCCCCCTCCAAATACAACCTAAAACCCTATTTGCTTTACCTATAGCTGCCTGTGCTGTCTGCTTACCTCCTGTATCTATTACCACCCCCAGATCCTTCTCCTGTGTTACACGCTCCAAAATTACCCCTTTCATCCTGTAATCTCTGTTTTCATTGTTCTTTCCCATCCCCAACACCTTACACTTACTCAGGTTAAATTCCATCTGCCAATCTTTCGTCCAATCTATGCAAGTATCAATACTCTCCTAAATCTGATCACCACCCCCTCAACTATCCGTCTTATATCCAAGTAAAGCTTTGTATCATCTCCAAATTTGGAAAGCCGATTCTTCACCAGACGATCCAAATCGTTTATGTAATTTATCTACACCAATACGTGTGTGTGTGTGTGTGTGTGTGTGTGTGTGTGTGTGTGTGTGTGTGTGTGTGTGTGTGTGTGTGTGTGTGTGTGTGTGTGTGTGTGTGTGTGTGTTCGATCATTAAGTATAACATATCATTCTCTTCACTAACCCCACCTCCACCCCTCACCTTTCTCTCTTTTTTTTCATACTCCTCTCACTCTCTCTCTCTCTCTCTCACCATCCTCACACCCTCCCTCCCCCAGTGTATAGCAATGTTTGGTGAGGCATAACTCTCCCCACCTCCCCCCTTCCTAGCTTCCCCTCCATCCTGCTTCCTCTCTTTCCCCTCCCTCTATCCTCTCTTGCTCTCTCACTCACCTCCCTCTTCGCCCCCCCCCTAATACTGTTACGAATTTGGAAGCCTTGTGCACACAGACAGACAGCCGTCCTCGTAGCTTAGTTATTTCGATAAGTATGTGTTTCTAGTTATAATCCATCCCCTAGCCTAATGGGTGAATAAATGTTCATGCGCTGTGAAGTTATTTTAATAGTCAGGTTTTCTTTTGTTACAACACCAACGATAACACAACACCAACAAAAACACTCTGCTCCCGGCATTCTCCAAGCGCTGAGTAGGGGAAAGGTCAAGCCCCCATCAACGATTCGCTTGGCAACCCGCCAAGTATGGGAAAGGTCAGGCCCCCATCAACCGATTCGCTTGGCAACCCGCCAAGTGGGGGAAAGGTCAAGCCCCCACCCACCGATTCACTTGGCAACCCACCAAGTAGGGGAAAGGTCAGGCCTCAACCTTCGATTCGCTTGAGCACTCCAAGAAATGGAATGCGACAGCCCCCACCGACAGCGAACGAGCCACGCCGGAAGCGAGCCGCGCCCAAGAGAGATAAAAAGGGAACAGAGAGACATAAATTGGTTCTTCTTGGTTCTTGGTTCTTGTTCCTTGGTTCCTGGATGGTGGTTGGTGGTTGGAGTTGGTGGTGGGTTGGCTGAGTCTACTCAGGTGGGTTTGGAAGGATCGGTGCCTCGTCTTCACCAGCGCGTGTTCTGGAGCACGAGAAGATCCACCGGAGCTTGGGAGGCTGATTGCGGCTCGCCGGTGTCTGGATTCAGCTCGCCCTCGCTGGTGCCTGGTCCGAATCAGCTCGAAGACCACACGAGGTGGACAGGTCCGAGGCAGGTTCTGGTCTTTAGTTCGCCTCTCCATCCGAACTGGAGGCCTTAATAAAGACCACTGTGGGTCTGATTATTTTGGGTGTGTGTGTGTGTGTGTGTGTGTGTGTGTGTGTGTGTGTGTGTGTGTGTGTGTGTTTGTGGTGTCCATCTGCTAAATAATGAATTGTTAAGTGCCTTGCTGTACATACGTGCTTATAAATATTTGGATAACTCTGCCCTTACGTGCTCCCCTCATTTTGCTATTGTTTAATAAATATCCCCATTTGTGAAATGTATCAGCTCATTCGTGTCCTTTCCTCCATTGGCTTAGCGTGCTGCATGTTGGAAAATTAGCAAGGCCGTTGTGCCGCTGTAAAGGGGATATTTGGACCCATAGGACTTTGGTGACCGCCGCTCGGGTCACACACGGTTCAAGTACGTGAGCGGCTCGTTCCGTATGGGTGCCGTCGAGGGTGTGAAGACTCGGTAAATCGCCATGTGGATCTCTAGGTATTTTGAAAATTGGCAAATAACCCTGTACCACGTGGTAGAAATATTGACGCTTCACGGTCCGATAAGGGACCCATATTCTTCGGAGTTTTCCGAAGAAGTACGATCTAAATTCCGGGTGATCGGCGTAGTCGACTCTTTGGCTCCATCTAGTGGTCGTGCTCATTGCTTACTCCCGGCCCGCAACAATACTCCTGTCAGCGAAGCCAGGGTTGCATTTGCGAGTGAATAATAATGCTCCCAGTACTGATCCCTGAGGTACCCCACGACCTACATCCTCCCAACTAGACATCCTCCCACTCATAGCCACTCTTTGCTTTCTTTCACAAAGCCAGTTTGCAATCCAATTAGCCACCTGACCAGCCACTCCACAAGCCCTCACCTTGGCAAACAACCTCCGATGTGGCACCTTATCAAACGCCTTCTTAAAGTCTCAATATACTATGTCCACTTCCTTTCCCTCATCCACTCAATCAGACTGCTTTAAAGAACTCTAAATGATTTGAGAGACAGGAACTACCTTTGGTAAACCCATGCCGACTACCTTTAATTCGTTTGTATTTATTTAAATGGTTCCTCATCTGGTCCCTAATTAATATCTCCAACACCTTCCCCACAACTGAAGTCAAACTAATAGGTCTATAGTTCCACACTATTTCTCTGGATCCATTCTTAAATAATGTTATTACATTTGCTACTCTCCAATCCTCTCCAATACCTATCCTGACTCAGGTGAGCGATTAAAAATATCTGATAACATCTCACTTACCCACTCAGCTACCTCCCTCACAGCACATGGACATCTGATATGCACATGAATGGGTTGCACCTCACAGTACATGGACATATAATGTGCAGATGCTGTTCGCAGTTCAGCCAAGCTCAGTCCCCTGTACTAGATACGTTGTGTTTTACGCTTTTGTTTTAAATCCTGTTTTACTGGTTGTGGTTTTTGTAAAATTATCTGCTGTTTATTACCTCTGCCACCGAAGGTGAAGGCCCTGTCACACCTTGACGTTTTAGCCAGCGTATGGCAAGGTATCAAAATGTATCTAAAACACTGGCATCGGCTGAACTATTGATGTTTTTTTTCAGTTTTGGGCATATAATAACGAGTTGGACGTATGCATAACGTATTAGTAACGTACACAGAACGTTTCGATAACTTATAGATAACTTATACCAACGAATGCTTAGCGTGTTGTCGGCATTCACAACTTATGCCCAACGATAGTCTAACTTATGCATAGCGTGGCAGAGTATCGTCGACGATCACGTGGAGTAGCCTATTAAAAGGCTGCCGTTCGACGATTCAAATCATAACCGCACTAGACATCGAAGTGTCAACATCACCGTCATGCCGAAGAAGAAGAAGGAAAAAAAAAACCATGGAGTGTGGAGCACTGACGGGTTCCTCCTGTGAAGCCCATTTTTATATACCAATTCCCCTAAACGCTGCCAATACGCCATTATACGGTAGCTGAAAGTTAGAAACACGTCCAGTAAGTTCTGTGGTCGTCCGGAAGACGTCAAATACGTCTACATACGTCAATATGCATTGGAGATACGTTACGCATAGGTTCAAAGCACCTTACTCAGAGGTTAGAAATAAGTTTTGGGTACGTTAAACATTACGTCAACGTGTTTCGACTTATGAGTAACTTACAAGTAACGTGTGTCGACGTGTGTCAACGATTGCATAATGTGCCTACAACTTATGGCCAGCGTATGTGGAACGTGTGAGACATAAGCTGGCATAGGTCAAAAAATTTTGAGCATGCTTAAAATTTGTCGATGAGCTCGGCATACTACGACGTATGCCAGCGTGCTTCAGCATGCTCTTAACGTATACAAAACTTACCCATAACGTATTCGACGTGTGCCAGCATATTCGCCAAATTTTTCATACGTCGGCATACGCTGGCTAAAACGTCAAGATGTGACAGGGCCTTTATCAAAGTAGTTTTAAGGTGTAACTCACTTTGTCTGCCAACAAGGCAAACATGATGACCAAGGAGCATTCCAAAGAAGTCAGACATAAGGTGGTGGAGAAGCACTGTTCAGGAGAGGGTTATATGAAGATTTCAGTTACTGATTATCCCTTTGAGTGTCGTAAAATCAATCATTAAGAAGTGAAAGACATATCAGACGACCCAGACTCAACCCACATCAGGTCGCCCATCCAAACTCAGCAGCCGGGAAAGCAGGAAACTGGTTCGGGATGTCTCTGTAAATCCAACAATGACTTGGAAAGATTGGCAAGGATCGATATCAGAGATGGGGGTCAGTGTTCATCGATCAACAATATCTCATTCCCTTCACAAAGCTGGCCTCCATGGACAGGTGATAAGAAAGAAGGCATGATTGAGAAAGATGCATCCAAAAGCTCTGATGGAGTTTGCGAAAAAGCATCTTAATGATACCGTCGGCATGGGGAGAAAGGTTTTATGGTCAGACGAGACATAAATTGAACTTTTTGGTCTAAATTCAAAGCAGTACATCTTTGCTCAAGACTAACACTACACATCACCCAGTCAACACCATCCCTACTGTCCATCATGTTTGGGGCTGCTTTTAATCATCAGGGACTGCCAAGCTTGTCAGGATAAAAGGAACAATGGACGGTGCAAAGTACAGGAGAATCCTTGATTAAAACCTGCTCGAGTCAGTAATGAATCTGAAACTGGGTTGGAGATTCACATTTCAGCAGGACAATGATCAGAAGCACAAAGATAAAGCCACACTGGAGTGGCTGAATAAGAAGAAAATAAATATTCTTGAGTGGCCCAGTCAAAGTCCTGATTTGAACCCGATTGAACATTAATGGCGAGACTCGAAGATTGCAGTCCATCGATGATCCCCTTCATACTTGGCAGAACGAGAACAATTTTCACTTGAAGAATGGCCAAAGATGTCATCATCTCACTGTGCAAGGCTAGTGGAGACCTACCCAAAAAACACTCATCGCAGTCGTTGCTGTAAAAGGTGTTTCCACAAAGTACTGATATAAGGGGTGAATGCTTTTGGAACCAGTGAATGTTGATTTGTCCATGTTTTTTGCAGGTATTCCTGACATGTAACCTCCTTCTGCTATCACAGTATTTTGATCTCTTCAGTTATGAATAAAAAAGTTCATTTGGAAAAATTGTTTCTGCGTAATTCGTAACTCTTCTAAATGTGGAATTATTGGTAGTGGGTGAATACTTGTGCAGGACTCTGTCGATATGTTTTAAAGGAGAAGAGATTTTAGGTTTGTGTTATTCACAGGAATGAGAAAAGACAAAATTCACAATAAAATAAGAAAATGAAGCCCATCCCTAACTCTCACGTTAAAACCCAAACCCTAACCTTACATTAAAAACCAAACCCTAACACCCCAAAACCAAACCCTAACCCTCACATTAAAACCCAAACCCTAACACCCCAAACCAAACCCTAACCCTCACATTAAAACCCAAACCCAACCTGAACCCTCACATAAAAACCCAAACCCAAACCCTAACACCCCAACCCAACCCTAACCCGAACACCCCAAACCAAACCCTAACCCTCACATAAAAACCCAAACCCTAACACCCCAACCCAACCCTAACCCGAACACCCCAAACCAAACCCTAACCCTCACATTAAAACCCAAACCCTAACACCCCAACCAACGCTAACCCTAACACCCCAAAACCAAACCCTAACCCTCACATTAAAACCCAAACCCGAACACCCCAAAACCAAACCCTAACCCTCACATTAAAACCCAAACCCGAACACCCCAAAACCAAACCCTAACCCTCACATTAAAACCCAAACCCGAACACCCCAAACCAAACCCTCACCCTCACATTAAAACCAAACCCTAACCTTACATTAAAAACCAAACCCTAACCCTCACGCTAAAACCCAAACCCTAACCTTACATTAAAAACCAAACCCAAACACCCCAAAACCAAACCCTAACCCTCACATTAAAACCCAAACCCGAACACCCCAAAACCAAACCCTAACCCTCACATTAAAACCAAACCCTAACCCTCACATTAAAACCCAAACCCGAACACCCCAAAACCAAACCCTAACCCTCACATTAAAACCAAACCCTAACCCTCACATTAAAACCCAAACCCGAACACCCCAAAACCAAACCCTAACCCTCACATTAAAACCCAAACCCGAACACCCCAAAACCTAACCCTAACCCTCACATTAAAACCCAAACCCTAACCTTACATTAAAAACCAACCCCTAACACCCCAACCCCAACCCCTAACCCTCACATTAAAACCCAAACCGTAACACCCCAAACACAACCCTAACCCTCACATTAAAACCCAAACCCAACCTGAACCCTCACATAAAAACCCAAACCCAAACCCTAACACCCCAACCCAACCCTAACCCGAACACCCCAAACCAAACCCTAACCGTCACATTAAAACCCAAACCCTAACACCCCAACCAACGCTAACCCTAACACCCCAAAACCAAACCCTAACCCTCACATTAAAACCCAAACCTGAACACCCCAAAACCAAACCCTAACCCTCACATTAAAACCCAAACCCGAACACCCCAAAACCAAACCCTAACCCTCACATTAAAACCCAAACCCGAACACCCCAAACCAAACCCTCACCCTCACATTAAAACCAAACCCTAACCTTACATTAAAAACCAAACCCTAACCCTCACGCTAAAACCCAAACCCTAACCTTACATTAAAAACCAAACCCAAACACCCCAAAACCAAACCCTAACCCTCACATTAAAACCCAAACCCGAACACCCCAAAACCAAACCCTAACCCTCACATTAAAACCCAGACCCGAACACCCCAAAACCAAACCCTAAACCTCACATTAAAACCCAAACCCGAACACCCCAAAACCAAACCCTAACCCTCACATTAAAAGCCAAACCCGAACACCCCAAACCAAACCCTCACCCTCACATTAAAACCAAACCCTAACCTTACATTAAAAACCAAACCCTAACCCTCACGCTAAAACCCAAACCCTAACCTTACATTAAAAACCAAACCCAAACACCCCAAAACCAAACCCTAACCCTCACATTAAAACCCAAACCCGAACACCCCAAAACCAAACCCTAACCCTCACATTAAAACCAAACCCTAACCCGCACATTAAAACCCAAACCCGAACACGCCAAAACCAAAGCCTAACCCTCACATTAAAACCAAACCCTAACCCTCACATTAAAACCCAAACCCGAACACCCCAAAACCAAACCCTAACCCTCACATTAAAACCAAACCCTAACCCTCACATTAAAACCCAAACCCGAACACCCCAAAACCAAACCCTAACCCTCACATTAAAACCCAAACCCGAACACCCCAAAACCAAACCCTAACCCTCACATTAAAACCCAAACCCTAACCTTACATTAAAAACCAAACCCTAACACCCCAAACACAACCCTAACCCTCACATTAAAACCCAAACCCGAACACCCCAAAACCAAACCCTAACCCTCACATTAAAACCCAAACCCGAACACCCCAAACCAAACCCTCACCCTCACATTAAAACCAAACCCTAACCTTACATTAAAAACCAAACCCTAACCCTCACGCTAAAACCCAAACCCTAACCTTACATTAAAAACCAAACCCAAACACCCCAAAACCAAACCCTAACCCTCACATTAAAACCCAAACCCGAACACCCCAAAACCAAACCCTAACCCTCACATTAAAACCCAAACCCGAACACCCCAAAACCAAACCCTAACCCTCACATTAAGACCCAAACCCGAACCGCCCAAATCCAAACCCTAACCCTCACATTTAAACCCAAACCCGAACACCCCAAAACCAAGCCCTACCCCTCACATTAAAACCCAAACCCGAACACCCCAAACCAAACCCTCACCCTCACATTAAAACCAAACCCTAACCTTACATTAAAAACCAAACCCTAACCCTCACGCTAAAACCCAAACCCTAACCTTACATTAAAAACCAAACCCAAACACCCCAAAACCAAACCCTAACCCTCACATTAAAACCCAAACCCGAACACCCCAAAACCAAACCCTAACCCTCACATTAAAACCCAAACCCGAACAGCCCAAAACCAAACCCTAACCCACACATTAAAACCAAACACTAACCCTCACATTAAAGCCCAAACCCGACCACCCCAAAACCAAATCCTAACCCTCACATTAAAACCAAACCCTAACCCTCACATTAAAACCCAAACCCGAACACCCCAAAACCAAACCCTAACCCTCACATTAAAACCCAAACCCGAACACCCCAAAACCAAACCCTAACCCTCACATTAAAACCCAAACCCTAACCTTACATTAAAAACCAAACCCTAACACCCCAAACACAACCCTAACCCTCACATTAAAACCCAAACCAGAACACCCCAAAACCAAACCCTAACCCTCACATTAAAACCCAAACCCTAACCTTACATTAAAAACCAAACCCTAACACCCCAAACACAACCCTAACCCTCACATTAAAACCCAAACCCCAACCCTAACCCTCATACCCCAAACCAAACCCAAACCCTCATGTTAAAACCCAAACCCTAACAACCCAACCCAACACTAACCCCCCAAACCAAACCCTAACCCTCACACTCCATATCCAACCCTAACGCTCACATAAAAACCCAAACCCTAACACCCCAACCCAACCGTAACACACCAAAACCAAACCCTAACCCTCACATTAAAACCCAAACCCTAACACCCCAAACACAACCCTAACCCTCATACCCCAAACCAAACCCAAACCCTCACGTTAAAACCCAAACTCTAACACCCCAAACCCAACCCTAACCCCCACATAAAAACCCAAACCCTAACACCCCAACCCAACCCTAACCCTAACACCCTAAAACCAAACCCAACCCAACCCTAACCCTCACACCCCAAAGCAACTCTAATCCTCAGATCATTAATCATTTTTACAAATTTTTTTTTTAAAACAACTCAACGAATTATTATTTTTTCAACAGTTTAATAATTATTTTTGCACAGTTCAATAACAATACAAGGTCTCTGCAGTATTTGTCTCACGACTTCTCAAGTCTTCCCAGCACTTTCTTGATATTGCTGAAAAATAAAAAATAAATAAATACATTACATGTCTAATATCGAATTAAATAATGTATAATCTTGTTAATTTTTAATCAACTGAACTTACCACTCATCAAGTACCATCCAACCAAGAACGACAAGGAGAGGGAGGTTTAGAACTCGAAAGGTCTCCAAGATAGAAACTGCTTTTCGAGTCTCCGAGGTAAGTCTCATCTTTTCAGCCATCAAGACAGAAATCTTTTCCTGATTTTCCCGAATTTTGTGGGTCATCAAGGGAGAACTCGTTTTGTGGGTCATCAAGGGAGAACTCGTTTTGTGGGTCATCAAGGGAGAACTCGTTTTGTGGGTCATCAAGGGAGAACTCATATGCTGAGTCATCAAGGCAGAACTCATATGCTGAGTCATCAAGGTAGAACTCGTTTTGTGGGTCATCAAGGGAGAACTCGTTTTGTGGGTCATCAAGGTAGAACTCGTTTTGTGGGTCATCAAGGTAGAACTCGTTTTGTGGGTCATCAAGGCAGAACTCATATGCTGAGTCATCAAGGTAGAACTCGTTTTGTGGGTCATCAAGGTAGAACTCGTTTTGTGGGTCATCAAGGCAGAACTCATATGCTGAGTCATCAAGGTAGAACTCGTTTTGTGGGTCATCAAGGTAGAACTCATCTGCTGGGTTATTAACGTGGAACTCGTTTTGTGGGTCTTTGCACACATATCAGCAAAAGGAAGTGAAAACCTCTGAATATCACCACCATTATAATCTTCATCATGATAATGCCTTCCGACACAATTCTGGAACCACTGTACTCTCTCCATTGCTTTCTGCATCTCAGTTCAATTTTCCTTTTCTTTTGCCTTCAATTTCACATCTTCATTTTCTTCATCACAAAGTCCCACTGGATTTCAATTAAAGTTTTTCAAACAATTAATTTTAATGCACAAAAATTTATCATTGAAAAAAATCTGGACTTGCTACTCGTCGGTAAAGGTGACGTTTCGGTGAGAATCCACTCGCCTTGGTCAGGGCAGATGATGAAGTGAGGAAGAAGCCGGAAAGTTGCCACGTGACATCCAACCTGCTTCGATTTAACCAGCAACATTCATCGATTTCAATAATTAATTTAATTAACTTTAATGATCATCCAGTTGTAAACACTGACTTGTATACGGTTACATTAACTCGTGCCAGACTTTCACCAACTGGATGATCTGTTTGGTGCTTGTCTGGCTGAGAGTGCAGGACAACATTCATTTGTTCCCAACGCTTCTGAGACACAGACAGAATGGAACATGATGGGGTGATGAACATGTAGTTTGTACAAAGTTTGGAATAATTTGTAATGTAAAGCAATAATCTTGGCAACTTACATTCCAACTGATAGGATGGTTTCATTCGAGAGGGTGGAGGGGAGTTAACGAGCCCCTCTTCTGAGGGGTCTTTGGGAAAAACAATAAAAATATAAAAGATTAAAGACATTGATATCTCCATCAGTTTGATAAGTTGTTCAGGAAAGGGCACAGAAGGGAATGGACTGATGGAACAGGTAATGACGAAAGGGTGAATAATCCAATCGAGGGGAGTTAAACTTCTTGTGATTTATCCTGCATGGTGATGACCATGTCAATAAGTTGCCTTCCCACCAAAATTATAATTATGATTATCTCCACAATTAAGAACATTCTTCTTCAAAGAAGGAAATATCAACAGCAATGTCTATAAAAGAACAAATGCCAAAATGTATTTCAGCTTTACGACCCGATCTTGGGGTTTGCTGTGTTTGCACCCTGAGTGTTCACCCCAACTGCCCCAAAGTATTGAATAGTGCTTACCTGTTCAACGTCCTGCATGTGGTTTGACCCGTCCACACCGTGCTGTTTCTCTTGTTACTGTTGCATCCCCTTAGTAACGTGTTGTTTCTGTTGCTGTTGCTGCCTGTGATCACAATGAGGGTCCTGCTTTTCCTGCAGCCCCTCAACACCGTGCTGCTTCTGTTGTTGCTGTTGCTCATTTAGACCCTGTTGACCCTTCAGACCTTTAGACCCCATGTGACCCTTTGAACTCCCATAGATCCTTTGACCCCTGAGACATTTATACTCGCAGATCCTTTAGACCCTTTGAGACCCCATAGACCCATTTTGATCCCTATTTTTTTTTGAGCCCGAACAACCTTTACACCCTTTCAACTGCTTCGACCCCTTTAGAACCTTTCAAACACACACCACACAAACATCAAAATAGTCTTTTTGCAACACAGACTACTCTTTTCAGCAGGTTATGTGCAAACCCTACCCACCCAGAGCATGGATAAACTGTGCTCGTAACTTTATCCTATCGAAAACTACTTGGAAAAACGATCACTAAAATGAAATCAAACTCCTGGAAGTTGTACAACAGAAAATAGAACCTCTCCCCCTTCTCCCTTGCGAACCCGGTGTTCCTTGTCCTCAATGAGAATCGTCATCGGAACAAACACATTCGGCGTCTCCATCGTCACAATGACATCCTTCATCGTCATCGTCACAATCACATCTGTCATCGTCATCCGAACAAAAACCTTCGTCATCCCCATCGTCACAATCACACCCATCATCTCCATCGTCACAATCACACCCATCATCGTCATTGTCACAATCACACCCATCATCGTCATTGTCACATTCACATTCATTGTCTCCATTGTCACAGTCACATTCGTCATCGTAGTCATCATCTTCCTCCTCCTTATCCTCCCCATCAGGCTCATCTTCTGCATCCACTTTCTTGTCCTTTCTGTGAAAACACAAGAATAACCAGAACTTCGTTTTGGAGAACATTTCTCTGCGTCGTGAAAATGTATCAATCAGAGTACAACCAGATATATAAACTCCAATCACAACATATTGTTACGAATTTGGAATTCAATCGCACACAACATACAGGTTCCCTTAGTCAGCCATGTCGATAAGTGCTTGTTCCCGAGATAGCTCACCATCCATTGTTTAAATGTTCAGAAATCGATTAGATGCGCTGCGGATCAATTTAATAGTTCGGGAACGAACAATGGAGACATGACTCCCCCTCTTCTGCGAAGAGGAAGAAGAACCCTGCCATCCCGTGACGTCAACAACTCCCTCCCACCGTGGTTGAGCGGGGGGTGGATCACGAGGGCACGAGTCACTCCGGGTGCAGGGGAGGGGGTGCAAAGGATAAAGAGGACATCTTTTCTTTGTACGTGTGGGAGTCCCGTGGTGGGCTGAGTTCGTGGGAGTCCCGTGGCAGAGTTCGTGAAGAGTCCCGTTCTGAGTCCCGTGGCAGAGTTCGTGTGCCGAGTCCCGTGGGAGGAGGAAGCGTTTTTGCTTCGGAGAGAGCAGTCTTTCAGTCGTCGGGTCCTGCTTGGCTTGCTTGGCTTTGAGGCCTTTGGAAGCTTTTTGCTTCGGCTGACTCAGTGAGCTTCGGCTGCTGCTTTGTTTTGGAAGGAACTTGAGCCAGTTGTTCGGCTCAAGCTGCAAGTGGAGGCTTCTTCCTCTTCTTCCTCTTCTTGGTTCGTGGAGCTTTTCGTTCTCCATTTTGTTTCCCGGCTTGGTGCGATGCATCGGCCTCTTCTTGGAGTTGGATCCTCGGGGAAGCGACGATCGACAGGAAGGATCGGCGCCTCGTCTCACCGGCACGTGTTGAGAAGCGCGGGAGGATCCGCGGGAGCTCGGGAAGGATCGCGGTGATTGGATCCAGCTCGCTCTCGCTGGAGCCCGGGTCCGGACAAGTTGAAGACCACATGAGGTGGAAAGGTTCGAGTCAAGCTCTGAGTTTCAGCTCACTTGTCCTCCGAGCTGAGGCTCGTGATTAAAGGCCTCAGCCACCGTTTCTTGTGTGTGTGTGTGTGTGTGTGTGTGTGTGTGTGTGTGTGTGTGTGTGCGTGTGTGTGTGTGTGTGTGTGCGCGCGCGCGCTCGCGCGTACATGTGTCCGTGGGCCTGTATAATAAGTAGAAACTGCTGTTAAGTGTAAATGACTGTACATAATAAGTAGACGGTTGTAGTTCTTTTGTCGTGCTTTTGTTGCTTGTATAATTGCATACGTGTTTTGCCTTATTTAATTGCATACGTGTTTTATTATAATAAATGTCCTTGTGTGAATGTAAACCTGCTCGTTGCATCCATTCCCTCATTGACTGAACATTTCGTGTGTTGGGAGTTAGAAAGCCGTTGGTTTGCCGTAATAGGGGGACATTTGGACCGACGGTTCTCGGTGATTACGCCGCTCGGAATTGCGCACGGGACAGGCTCGCCTCGGCGGTTTGTTCCGTACGAGTTCCGTCGAGGGTGGAATACCCCGGTAGTTGGATCACGTGGGTATTTAGGTACATTGAAGATTGGCAATCGATTTCGGTTCTTGTACAAGGACCCGTCGCTCGGAGTTCTCCGGGCGGCGATCTATATTCCGGGCGATCGGTCAGGCCGACTCGACTTGCAGCTCCTTCAGAGCGGTCGGTTGGCGGCCGACCCTCCGGCCTGTAACAATATTCATCAGTCGAGAGATAGATCGGATCATAGTTTGCTCTTCTTAATTTGAAGATCAATCATGAAATGAAGACTTGTGCAGAGGTTCACCGGAGCCATTTGTTCCTCCATACATGTATGGCCCAAAGCAAGTTGATGATAAATATCACCATGGAGATGATCCCGACAGCATGTTCAAATCTCCCCCATAGCGACACGAGCTCTCCAACGTCCATCGGTCCGAAAATGGAACCTTTCCCAAAGATCTGTGGACACGGATATAACAAGTTTAATAAATCAATGTTATTTCAATGAAAACAGGAATCACTATCCTCCATAACGATCCTTAAATGGGATCCTTTCAAACTGAAGTTAAAACATGACGTTTTGACCACAGGCCCAGCAAACGGATCGAACATTCCAGAACAGGTGTGGTTTCCTTGTAACAAGATTTAAGAGTACATTTGTTCACACCGTCATCAAAGCATCATTATTTATTTAATATCACATTCTGCTCCTTTCCTCGAACGTCCTTTTCATACTAATCAATAGGATCTTTAACCCTTTACCCTCCATCAGCGGTGGTCTTTCTCTCCGTTTCCCACTCACCTGGTAAGACTTCCTTATTGCCCACACTCCAGGACACACTTGAAGGTGTGCCAGAAACATATTTTCTTGAAATTCTTTGAAAAAACTCAAAAGCACAACAAGGTACGACCACATCGGAGCAGCGAATGTGGCGGAATGGTCTAAATGTTCTAATAGGTAAACACACAATGCATCCCAACAATGGTCTTTGTGACGCTGCAAACATTGTTGTCATGGTAACCGCGTTCGGTCCTAAACGAACCCATTTCAGTTTTCATTGTGTCGTCATCCCATGTATGATGTGTAGTTATTTTTTGCCGACATAACATTTCCATGGAATAGATAAATGTCGCTACTCGTATTCGGAGATGCGTTATACTTCATCCTCTACTCAATATCTTGAATACATCATCATGCATATCTTGATTGGATATCTTGAATCCAAAGATATGATTAACAAATCAAAAGATGAGTCTCAAACACATATCTGGCTGTTCATCCAAGAGCGATTTCCACCTCTTGACATCTGATTCCTGCAATTAAGAAGGATGTTCTGCCTGCCTCAAAACAAAGCAATATTGCATACGAGTTCAAGTGCTAATGTGATGCTCGGTATGTCGGCAGAACTACCCAGACTCTGACTGACAGAATCAAACAGCACATCCCTTTGTCCATCAGGAAAAACACAATTGGTACACGAATACAGGCGGTACGTGCTTGAAGGAAGGTCCTAGCATCAATCCCAACATCGTGTGTATCTGCTGTTGGACGGCATTTGATTGAGAATTCAAACTGTGCTGAACATTATAATGTGGATCCATTCAAGATATTGAGTAGAGGATGAAGTATAACGCATCTCCGAATACGAGTAGCGACATTTCTCTATTCCATGGACCCAATGTTATGTCGGCAAAAAGTGTTTATCCACTTACTTCCAAGAAGAAGAGGAACACGAACTCATCTCACGATCACAGAGATTGATGAAGAGGATTCTGCAACAGCCTTACGGACTCTTCCTCAGACTCTGCAACCTCCAATTGGAGAGCTGAACACTGAACAGGCTCCTCCCACCTGGACCGTTCAGTGGAGAACGTCCAATCGGAATTGACTTTGTTGATCGGTGTCTATTAGACTGTTCTTCTTCTTTACCTCATTCACTTTGTGCGAATTTCACCTGAAGAGAGCACAACGAAGAACTTTGTGGTTTTCTTTTTCATCTCTTTTATGGTGATGTCCTTCAAATGTCTCGACTCTTTAATTGTTTTTTAATTACTGCACAATAAAACATGTACATTAAAAGAGTTTAAGAACGAATGTTTATCTCTGGCAGGGTTTGAAAGGGAAAGACCCAAAAAATGGTGTGGATGTGGAAATTAAAGGGGTGTGAGAGCATTAGGGTTGGGTTTAGGAATCGAGCTGTTAACGTTATGATTGGGGTTTCTGCTATATTAGAGTACAAGCAAATACCACCCGTCACTTCACTGATGGGAATACTAAAGAGGAGAGAGAGAAAAAGAGGGGGGAAGAGGGAGAGAGAGGAGGGAGGGGGAGCGATGAGGGGTGGGGGATCAAGGAGGCGTGGGAGAAGGGAAGACAGTGTGAGGAGAGAGGAAGGGAAGGCAGACGTGCGGTGGAGCGTTAATTACCACCCAGAAGCGTCCAGAGACAAACACTGTCTGGACGCGTCTGGAGCCAAGCTTGCTGGAAACAAACACCGCTCAGACACGTCCGGAGACAAACACCTTCCAGACATAACTACTGTCCGGATATGGAAAGAGAGAGAGAGAGAGAGAGAGTTATGCCTTATGAACAGAACACACACACATACACACACACACACACACACACACACACACACACACACACACACACACACACACACACACACACACACACACACACACACACACACACACACACACACAAAACTTGGCTGATATTGGCAACCAAAAAACCTTGAGTATCTCTCACCAAAAAAGAACGTTGCATTTATGTAGAATTTATACAGACGTTTTTGGGGATATGTTCACAAATATCACAATAATCAACACAAACAAACAACAGACCAAAAGGACAACATAGGCTAAAGGTCACCAACTAAGGTGGTTTTTCTGAAATCCTCAATTTTCATCTGATTGACTTGAAATTTGAAGAGGATTTATATTTCACGTCACTGATTTTCAACTAGCCAATCATTTTTGAGGTCAACATGGACCAATAGTCACATAGGATAAAGGTCAACAACTAAGATGGTATTTCCAAAATCCTCAATTTTCATCCGGTTGACTTGAAATTTGAAGAGGATTTATATTTCAGGTCACTGAATTCAACCAGCCAATTATTTTTGAGGTCCACATCGGCAAAAGGTCAACAACTAAGGTGGTATTTCTAAAATCATCAATTTTCATCTTATTGACTTGAAATTTGAAAAGGACTTATATTTCAGGTCATTGAATCGAACTAGCCAATTATTTACCTAATTCTTGGAATCCCACGTTCCTGGGGGTGATGACGTGATGTTGATTGGTGTATGAGCCTGTTTGCGGATGGGTGTATGGCGAGGCAGGGTGCTGTCCTATTTGAGTTTGTTTGTTTTAGGCCTATTTGAGCATTTTTGCGTTTACAAGTTTTTCCTGTGAAATGCAGCGTTTTGCGAATTTGAAGCTAAAATACTCACTATTTCAATAAAATCATGCGTTTTCGCTTCAGAATAGTGATTGAGAATAAAAAGTTGTCAGGCAATGCTTTTGTTTGGTTTAAAAAGCTTGTTTTAGGCCAATTTGAGCATTTTTGCATCCACAAGTTTTTTTCTGTGAAATGCAGCGTTTTGCTAATTTGAAGCTAAAATACTCAATATTTCAATAAAATCACACGTTTTCGCTTCAGAATGGTGACGCAGAACAAAAAGTTGAGTCAGACTATGCTTTTGTTTGGTTTAAAAAAATTGTTTTCGGCTCATTTGAGCATTTTTGGAATTTGAAACTAAAATACTCACTATTTCAATGAAATCACGCGCTTTCGCTTCAGAATAGTGACGCAGAACAAAAAGTTGAGTCAGACAATACTTTTGTTTGGTTTAAAAATCTTGTTTTAGGGTAATTTGAGCATTTTTGCGAATTTGAAGCTAAAATACTCACTATTTCAATGAAATCACATGTTTTTGCTTCAGAATAGTGATGCAGAACAAAAAGTTGAGTCAGACAATGCTTTTGTTTGGTTTAAAAAGCTTGTTTTCGGCTAATTTGAGCGTTTTTGCGAATTTGAAGCTAAAATACTCACTATTTCAATAAAATCACATGTTTTCGCTTCAGAATAATGATGCAGAACAAAAAGTTGAGTCAGACAATGCTTTTGTTTGGTTTAAAAAGCTTGTTTTCGGCTAATTTGAGCGTTTTTGCGAATTTGAAGCTAAAATACTCACTATTTCAATGAAATCACATGTTTTCGCTTCAGAATAGTGACGCAGAACAAAAAGTTGAGTCAGACAATGCTTTTGTTTGGTTTAAAAAGCTTGTTTTAGGGTAATTTGAGCATTTTTGCGAATTTGAAGCTAAAATACTCACTATTTCAATGAAATCACACGTTTTCGCTTCAGAATAGTGAAGCAGAACAAAAAGTTCAGTCAGACAATACTTTTGTTTGGTTTTAAAAGCTTGTTTTAGGGTAATTTGAGCATCTTTGCGAATTTGAAGCTAAAATACTCATTATTTCAATGAAATGACACATTTTTGCTTCAGAATAGTGAAGCAGAACAAAAAGTTGAGTCAGACAATGCTTTTGTTTGGTTTGAAAATCTTGTTTTAGGGTAATTTGAGCATTTTTGTGAATTTGAAGCTAAAATACTCACTATTTCAATGAAATCACACGTATTCGCTTCAGAATAGTGATGCAGAACAAAAAGTTGAGTCAGACAATACTTTTGTTTGGTTTATAAAGCTTGTTTTAGGCTAATTTGAGCATTTTTTGTGAATTTGAAGCTAAAATACTCACTATTTCAATGAAATCACATGTTTTCGCTTCAGAATTGTGATGCAGAACAAAAAGTTGAGTCAGACAATACTTTTGTTTGGTTTAAAAAGCTTGTGTTAGGCTAATTTGAGCATTTTTGTGAATTTGAAGCTAAAATACTCATTATTTCAATGAAATGACACATTTTTGCTTCAGAATAGTGAAGCAGAACAAAAAGTTGAGTCAGACAATGCTTTTGTTTGGTTTGAAAATCTTGTTTTAGGGTAATTTGAGCATTTTTGTGAATTTGAAGCTAAAATACTCACTATTTCAATGAAATCACACGTTTTCGCTTCAGAATAGTGATGCAGAACAAAAAGTTGAGTCAGACAATACTTTTGTTTGGTTTATAAAGCTTGTTTTAGGCTAATTTGAGCATTTTTTTGTGAATTTGAAGCTAAAATACTCACTATTTCAATGAAATCACACGTTTTCGCGTCAGAATTGTGATGCAGAACAAAAAGTTGAGTCAGACAATACTTTTGTTTGGTTTAAAAAGCTTGTTTCCGGGTAATTTGAGCATTTTTGCGAATTTGAAGCTAAAATACTCACTATTTCAATGAAATCACACGTTTTCGCTTCAGAATAGTAATGCAACACAAAAAAGTTGAGTCAGACAATACTTTTGTTTGGTTTAAAAAGCTTGTGTTAGGCTAATTTGAGCATTTTTGTGAATTTGAAGCTAAAATACTCACTATTTCAATGAAATCATACGTTTTCGCTTCAGAATAATGACGCAGAACAAAAAGTTGAGTCAGACAATACTTTTGTTTGGTTTAAAAAGCTTGTTTTCGGCTAATTTGAGCGTTTTTGCGAATTTGAAGCTAAAATACTCACTATTTCAATGAAATCACATGTTTTCGCTTCAGAATAGTGACGCAGAACAAAAAGTTGAGTCAGACAATACTTTTGTTTGGTTTAAAAAGCTTGTTTTAGGCTAATTTGAGCATTTTTGTGAATTTGAAGCTAAAATAGTCACTATTTCAATGAAATCACACGTTTTCGCTTCAGA
>NC_140963.1:57427568-57502568 GCF_056783735.1 Eptatretus burgeri | reverse complement strand
AAGTATAAAACTGTCAAGTGCTTTGTTCACTGTATATACTTGCATTTATTGTATTCGGTATAGTTCTGCTCTTCTGTGTTCGCAAGCTCCCCATTATTACTGTATAAATAAACCCCAATTGTTAAAGGTATCAGCTCGTTTTGTGTTTCTTTCATTGGCTTGACATGACGCGTGTTTGAGGATTAGTGTTCGTAACTTGTTCATTTGGTCCGGCCCGACTTCGGTAATTTCGCTCGGTTACGCCGGATCCGAGTCGGCGACAACGACTCGATTCGGACAAAGTCGGCAGAGGGTGAACTTCCCCCGTAGTCGGACCACGTGGGTACCTAGGTAAATTGAAAAGTTGGCAATCGTCCCTACCCCACGTGGTCTATCCATTGATGGACTTCGGTCCATTCACCCATCCGCTCCGGACTTATCCGGGGCGACGACCTTTACATTCCGGGCGATCGGTCGAGCCGGCTCGCGGCTCCATTTAGCGGTCATGCTCCCGGTCGACGTCCCGGCCCCATAACAATATATATATATATATATATATATATATATATATATATATATATATATATATATATATATATATATATATATATATATATATATATATATACAGTCATGCGCCACTTAACGACGGGGTTACGTTCTGAGAAATGCATCGTTAACCGACGTCGTCGTTGTGCCATTATATATATATATATATATATATATATATATATATATATATATATATATATATATATATATATATATATATATTTTTTTTTTTCGTTTTCGTGTTCGAACATCGTACTTACACAAACCTAGACACCTTGGCTATATGGTATAGCTTATTGCGGCTCGGATACAAACCTGTACAGCATGTTACTGTACTGAATACTGTTGGCAATTGTAACACACATCCAAGAGAGAAGGAAGACACGTTAGTTTTACCTTTGTCCTCTTCATGACTGTAGTGTATTGGCAGGGAGCGTTGAGGGGGCGTGGAGGAGTGGTGTGGTAGTCACGTGTCTGCAGGGCATATAGCTGTTCGCGTCCGCTAGGAGTTCGTGGTAGTCTACAGTAGTGTACATCGGGACGGGCAATAATCAGAGTTCGACAACCCTCAGGACTCTCCGTGCCTCACTGCCCGCCGGACATTACATTGGCGACGAGGCTGTTTCGGATTGACGTGTGCAGAGTGCCTGGTTTTCCTCGGTATTGACTTGGAGTCGTTGCCGGAGCAATTGGATTGTGAGGCGCACGGAGCGCCGGGAAAATCAGCGCAGCTCGCGCGGTTCGAGTTCGATCACCTGGCGAGGAGCCCAGGGAAGCGCGTCGCGAGTTTCGCGCGGCCGCACGCACAGTCTTCGGTGCGGGTCGAGTCCTGCAGCCAGACATCTCGCCGTCGCCTGCGAATTCGCGTCGAGTGAACGGCAGGACGGCTCGAGGATGGTGGAAGGTCGGGGCACGGCGCACGGACGGGTGCCCGTTTTCGTCGGAGACGACTTCGAATTGTTTTCGGAACAATTGGGATGCTATTTCCACGCGAATGATGTGGTCGACGAGAGCAAACAGAAGTCGATCTTGCTCGCATCGCTGTCCGCGGAGCATTATCGACTGCTGAGTGATTTAGTGGTGCCGGAAAAGCCCAGTGGTGACGGGCTGTCGTTTCAGGACGTGGTGGGGAAGATGAAAGCCCACATGGCGCCGGAGAAGTCATTACAGCTCGCTCGATACTGGTTCGATCACCTCGCGAAGGGTGCGGAGGAGCACGTCGCAGATTTCGTGGCGCAGGTGAAGCATTCGGCCGTGGCCTGCAAGTTCATGGCAGAGGAGCGTCCAGCTCGACTCAGAGGTCGCTTTATTTCTGGGCTGCAAGATGCGAAAATGGTGTTGGCGATTCTGCGAATGCGAAGTGTTGACGTTACATTCCACTCGGCGGTCGAGACTGCTTCAGCTGTCGAGCAGACACTCACAGATGTCTGCGCCATCGCCGGCCAGGGCGTGATGGGTGATTCCAGCTGGGGCATGTCGGGTGACCCCGGGGTCCACACAATGACCCAGGGGCCCCAGGCCACGCGCATGCCTTTCAGTGCGGGCCGGGGCCGCGCGGGCAGCGAGATGAACACACAGGGATGCTGGGGGTGTGGAGGACAGCACCTGCGGCGGGTGTGCCTGTATAAGAACACCGTGTGTTTGCATTGTCACAAGGTGGGACATCTGAAGCGTGTGTGTCGAATGGCGGGGGCCGCCGTTAAGGTCTTGGATGGCAAGGTGCGGGACGACCCCAGCGACCTGGAGCGCGGCCTGCAGCCTGGGCATAGCGATCCCGGCGGCCCGGAGAAGGAAATGCAACCGATGCTGAGCCTGTTTTCAATTGGTCCGGAGGTAACAAGACCAATGACAGTGGAGATCGAGGTGAACGGGGCACCGATCGTGTTCCAAGTTGATACCGGGGCCGCGTTGTTGGTCATGGGCGAACGGACCGCTCGTGACCTCCGCGGTATTCACCTGGTCGAGACGACCTTTTCACTGTACACGTACACCGGCAAAGCCATTGCACCGCTTGCTGTGACAGACGTATCGGTGGTCTACCAAGGTCAAAGCGCCCTACTCTCATTGTTTGTGGTACGAGGGGAGGGGCCCGCCCTTTTGGGCCGGGACTGGCTGGCTAGCCTCAGGCTAGACTGGACGGCGCCAGCCAGTGGCCTTGGACGTCCCGTGCCGAGCCGATTAGAGTTTCGGCGGGAGGAGGAGGAGGTTCCTGTTTCGGAGTTCGTACCTCCAGGTGCACCTGTGCCTCCTTCGGGGCACGTACCTCCGTTTGGGCCCGGGCCTCCCTCGAGACCCGAGGGCGAGGTTCCAGCGGCAGGAGCCACGACGATGCAACATGGGTTTCCGGTCATTGATTCCTGCAACTATGATATACGGTTCCGGAGCAACGGGGGCCATGCCAGCTGCGACGGACTCTCGCGCTTGCACTGTGCTCATGATACAGTGCACACCCGTGCCGTTCAGGCGATTTCAGCAGGGGATTGGAGCGAGCCGGTCGCATTCAAGAAGTTCGCGGGACGCGAACATCGACGGTGGCCTCTGCAACGTTCAGATGGAGACCAGCACGCAAGTCGCCTCAATGTCGTGACAACCAAGAGGCGTACGCGCAATGTGGTTCATAAATTGCTAATTGTTGTGTATTTGATTCTCGCGGCACGAGTGATTCCGCATGGCATTGTTAAAGCAAATGTCGACAGTCCGCGTGTGAGCATAATGTGTTTGGTTGGGATCAATCAATATGATGGCCAATATGATCATTATGATGTGAAGAACTTGCGGATGATCGTTGCGAATAAAGAGGTCTTTCTGATCTCCGGCTTCGAGGACAGTCCGCGGTTCGCTGCCCTCTCATGTGTGTGAATTATACTGGGGGGAACGCACTATACGTGAAGGGAAGTTTGCATCTGCGCAGACGATTTTTTGCTGCTTTATGACATGGCTGTGCGTGCAGTGTACGCTGATCGTCCGTGTGGACGTGCGTGGAAGTCTCGGCTGGATTTGCTGCGGCCTAGGCGGTCGGTGGCAGGGGCGGTGTTGCGCCCGGGGCTGATGCTCGGTTTTGGTGTGGGACGGCTGGTAATAGAGCCGGCTGATTGCCTGGTTCGAGTCGATGGGGGGGGGGGGCGGTTCGCTGTTCAGCGTCACCCCTCCCGTTACTCTCGCAGGGGCCGAGTGTTATCTTCCCAAGGCCGCTCTCTCCGCTGCTCCCGCCAGCCGCGGCGCCCTCATGTCTGGCAGACTCAGCGTGTTTACCTGTTTCTGTCCGTGGGGGACGAGCAAGCTTGTCGGCCAGGGGCGTGGGAGGTTCGTCTGAGCATGTCACCTCGACCTTGCCGGGAGGCGTGTAAGCATGGGTCGCCTGGGGGCGCTTCTACAGTCTGCTGCGTTTGGAGTGCAACTCACTCGCACCAGCGCAGTATATGATGTGATGGGGTTAGACAGCTGAATTATGTGCCAGGTTATAACGACGGCATTATTGTGACAGGTTGTGCAGATGCAGCACGTTTTCTTTTGTGCCGTCTCATCTGGGTTTGATTCACAGCCCGACCATCACCCCAGGGTTGGATCGAGCGACGTGGTACTTGGGAGATTTTACATGGTTGATGTCGTTTTGTTCTTCTTTAGTTTTATGTCGTAGTATTCTTTGCCAATTATGCTTATCATTATAATTGTCATTTTATAATCATACTTTTATGAGGGAGGAGTGTAGTGTATTGGCAGGGAGCATTGAGGGGGCGTGGAGGAGTGGTGTGGTGGTCACGTGTCTGCAGGGCATATAGCTGTTTGCGTCCGCTAGGGGTTCGTGGTAGTCTACAGTAGTGTACATTCGGACGGGCAATAAACAGAGTTCGACAACCCTCACGTCTCTCCGTGCCTCACTGCCCTCCGGACATTACAATGACGGCCATAGGCGTTGTTAGCAGCAGCTTACAATCTCCTCTCGAATCGATTATAGAATGGTGAATAATTAGCGTTTGGATTTTATAAAAACGTAATCATTGCATCGATGTTATAATTTACAAATGAAGGAACGAGCACCTGTCAATTGTGATATATATTTTCGGAACAGTGTGATTGTTTTGTGTTTTGATGACGAACACGTGGTGGAGAGGCGGAAGTGCTACGACGGAAAAAAAACGGCGGAAGGGGGTGCTTCCAAGTACTTCCGGTATTTCGGTATCACCTCTGGTTCTGAGTACTTGTATTTTGGTATTGATCGGTAAGGTCCTTATTTTCACTCTTGGGGATTCCCAGGGGATGAGAGTATATGGAGGGGGTACCGGGTGAGGATGATTGGGCGCCCTCGTCAAGAAGTGTTAGAACTTCTCGAGTGTCGGCCATGAAGAGGGGCAGGCCCGGTGATGGAAGCAGTGAAGAGTCGGAGGTGCGGGAAGGGGTTAAGGATAAAGAGGAGCGGGGGATAAATTCCCAATTATAATTTCGCCTGTGGAAGGGTCCAAGTCGTTAATTTTCAATAACCCGATAAAATTGGCTCCCGTAATTGGAAAATAATTTGCTGACGTACATTGTGCAAGGAAACTTCGATCGGGTGACCTTCTGATCCAGTGCAAATCGGTGGCGCAGCGAGAAAAGATTCTGAGAGTCTCTCTTTTTGGGGATATTCGAATATCTGCTCACATCCCCAGGTCTTTAAGGGAATGCTGGGGGGTAATTTACATGATTGACCTGGACATTGATATCGAGGTTATCAAGAGGCATTTGGCCTACATGGGAGTAGGTGATGCTCGTCGTCTTACGTCGGTGAGGGATGGTGTGAAGGCCGCTACCACATGTGTGGTGTTGTCCTTCTCCATCCCGGTCCTTCCCCCTAAGGTGTTCCTGGGCTACTAAGCCTTTCCTGTTCGGGAGTATATCCCTCCCCCTTTAAGATGTTACAAATGCCAAAGATTCGGTCATACTGCAGCATCCTGTCGGGGTAAACGGCGTTGCAGCAAGTGTAATGGGGATCATGAGTATGAGAGTTGTACGTGCGTTAAGATGTGCTGTGCCAATTGTGGTGGGGAGCACAGTGCAGCCTACAGAGGCTGTCTGGAATTTCAAAGAGCGGCCCAGATCCAGCAAGTGAAAACCACTGGGAAGTTATCGTATGCGGAGGCGGTGCTCAAGGTCCCCAAAGTTGTGTTGCCAATCAAAGAAACGAATAGGATTACTAAAACTCCAGCTCCGGTTAAGATACAAACAGTTTCGGTTGGTTGCCAGACGGAGACAATAGATCAGGATTGCCAAACTGAGGATTCAAGTGCCATGGTGGTTTTGAACATTTCTAAATTGGGATTCATTGGATTTATTACTGAGGTGGTAAATTGCACAGCTGTTGTACAAAGCAGATCGGAGAAGATTAGCATTATTGCTTCAGTAGCCTGTAAACATCTGGGATGGGATGGTACTTCTACCAAGGATATTAATAAGATATTTAACAAGACAGGCAATAAAAAAGAGAGAGAAACCAGTCCTGATGCCAAACAGTCTCAGGACCCAATGTAATTTATGTTAATAATCCAATGGAATGCTAAACGTCTAGTGGCGCATGGGTCCGAATTTAAAAAAATACGTCTCTGAGTTGTTAACTAAACCGGATATTATTTGTTTTCAAGAAACATGGCTCAAGGAGCATAATCGATTTCATATGCCGGGGTATACCCTTATTCGTAGGGATAGAGCTCGAGGTAAAGGGGATGGGTGTGGCATTATGGTGAAATTTGGTGTTCCCTTCACGGAAACGGAAGACATTACGGAGCTGGAGTGTATTCTTATCAAGGTCCATGGCTCAAGGGGGAGGGTTACAATTATAAACTTCTATAATCCTTGCCAACCATTGATGCACAAGAGTCTTCAGGAGGTTTTTAGAAGGTGTGAGGGGGTGGTACTTGTCTGTGGCGATTTCAACAGCCATGATATTCTCTGGGGCTCCAAAAACACTGATAGGAATGGCGATATTATTGAGGATTTGATCGATGAATTCGATATGGTGATATTAAATGACGGACAGAGAACATGTATAAATTCATCTACAGGGAAGATGTCCCCTCTGGATCTCACTCTTATTTCTTTAATAGAAGCTGCGAGATGCGATTGGGAAGTCCATGATGACAACCTTGGGAGTGATCACTTTCCTGTGATCACAAATCTCCAATGTGAAAGGGGTTCTGTGGACTCACTCGGTCCGGCTTCTTGGAACTTTTCTAAGGCGAATTGGGGTCAGTTTTCAGATCGATGTGTCAGGGAAGTGAAGGAAGAGATTGGTGTTCACAATATAGATAGCATCAATAAGAATATTGTTCAAATTATGTATAACATTGCTTGGGAAACAATCCCAACCTCAATTCCTTCAGGGGGTAGGAAAATTAAGGTCCCCTGGTGGAATGAGGATTGCAAATTGGCAATCCAGGGAAGATGGGCGGCTCTAAAGAGACTTAGGAAAACCCTCAGGTTGGAGGACGTTATAGAGTATAAGAGGAAAAGGGCGATAGCCCAAAGAACTATAAAACGGGCCAAGTCCGCCTCTTGGAAATCATTTTGTTCATCAGTTAATCCGGATACCCCTCTCAAAACTATATCGGGAAGAGTCAAAAGTATACAGGGAGTTAAGTTGGGAGGGAGATCTTTTCCAGTGATTATTTCCCAGAACATAGCCCTGTGTTCTAATGCAGACAAGGTAGAAGCCGTGGGCCAATTCTTTTCTAGTCGTGAGAATATCATAAAGGATGACGTTTTAGAGGCTCGTTTTCCCCAAGTTGTAAGTCAAACCAGGGTGATCACCAATACAGTTCTGCCTTCAAATCCTTCACTCAGTCTTGACTTCACTATTTGGGAACTGAAGCAGGTGATTCGTTCGGTTAAGAATAGCGCCCCAGGCCCGGATCAGTTATCGTTCCTTATGTTCAAACACTTGGAGGATCGGGTGTTGAGAGTGTTCCTGAGTTTCTTCAATAGGATTTGGGCTTTAGGGAAGCTTCCCGGCGATTGGAAACACGCTATTGTAATTCCTATCCTGAAAGAGGGGAAAGATGGCACTGTCCCATCTTCATATCGCCCGATCTCCCTTATCTCAGTTGTTTGCAAATTAATGGAGAAAATGGTGAATAACCGATTGGTCTTCTTGGAAAACAACAACCTATTGTATAAAGGCCAGAGCTGTTTTCGAAAGGGACGGTCCGTTTTGGATCACATTTCCGCACTGGCAAATGATGCAAGGAAATCCCTAGGTAATCAGGTAAATCCCTAGGTTCGCTCCTCTGAAGCGTCGTCGGCCAGGCCCGATCGACCAGGCCACGGGGAAGGCCAAGCGATCAAGGAGAGCCGCCCGCCAAGCTGCTCAATCCGCTCAAGCGACTGGCGCGTTTTGCGACGCCCCAGGTGGAACAGATACACGGGGTGGCCGACCTGAAGACCCTCGAGCCGTCACTTGGGGCGGCCAGGTAACCTGCAAGGCCTCTCAGAGCCCTCGGTCAACCAGGCTCCCGAGTTTGAAATAAAAGCTCGTGAGCCCTTTTCTTTTCCTTGGTTTTGGATGAAAGTCTGTGGCACCTTGTCTTCATTAGTAGAACTGATTAAGTGCATGACTGTACATTATTGAATACATCGGCTGTAGGCTTTTGCTCGTGTCTTGTCCCTATTCCCCCATCAATTGCTTGCCTGCTGTATAAAATAAATGTCCCCCTGGTTTGAATGTCAACCTGCTCGTTACGTCATCTTCTGCCATTGACTGCCACGGCGCGCTCGGGATGTTAACTGGCTATTAAGGCCAATACAATGTGACAATTTGGTCCGACGGAACTTGGCGATTTAAAACCGCTCGGCAAAACGCACATGGGACAAGCGCACTTAGCGGCTCGTTCTGTACAAGTCTCCGTCGAGGTATAAATTCTCGGTATTTCTGTCTGCATGGATAATTAGGTATATCGAGATTCGGCGATTGACCCTGTACCACGCGGACAGGATATTGGCAAGTTTATGGTGCATTAAGGCACCCGTAGCGGGTTTTCGGGATTATCCGGAAACTACGACTGAATTCCGGCTTTCGGCGGGCGTGCGACTGCGTTTGGGCTGAAGCGGTCGTGCGTGGCCGTCAGAACCGCGTAATTCGTAACAGTATCTTATCAGGAAAATGTGTAAGAGAATTATTTGCTCTACACAACATTGAGATTTCATATGTAAACATTTAGTAATCATTGACTTATGAACATCATTATGTAATCATATGCATTCATTTATGCCCTGAGGCCTGTTCACACTAATCAGCACAAGGACACAGCTGAGTGCATTTCAGGCTTGCTTTCAAGAACTTACACGTTCCCTCGCAACCTTTTTTGCAACTACATTCTATGAGTTTACAATACCCTTTTGATGCTTCTGGGAGAACATTCCATAGTGGAGACCATTGATCCCCCATCATTGTCCTTTACCTAATCCCACTCAGTGGGAAAAGGAACTCTTGGCCTAGTGATGAGAGCCTGGCCCGAAACCTGGTCTGCCTGGTATGCTGCACATCTAACATGTTGAACTAGTACAGCACTGGTTGTAGGAATGTTCTCTAGTTGGCGATTACCATGTGCAAACAGACGTTTGCGTGCTTCATTGACTTAACTGAGAGGCGATGTCTGACTGTACAAGATGACACCAAATCTCTCTAATTATTTCAGGTCTTGATCAGATATTGGGCCAGGAGCATGAGACAGTCGAGTAAACACTGGTGTTATATGCCGCATTGATTGCCATACTTCCCAGGCTGTCTTTTTGCCAATGTCGCACAATGATGATACTGTGTCACAACCAGAAACAGCATGAAGGAATAGAAGGCCCATGACTGTTCATCGCCCAATTGAGAAGCAATGCTGTGAGCAGGTACGTATTGAAACTTCGTTCCATGTCCAAAGGCCAGCCAAATCTCACACCTCCTAGGACACTGGCTGCTGCAATGACTAACACTAGTAGTAGTACATCTGTATCTGTTGCATAAATCATAATAAACTAATCTTTCTGTCCAGGTTGGAGTTCCTCAAGGCAGTGCTCTGGGCCCTGTTCATTTTCTGGTTTTCATCAATGATCTCTCTGACTTTCTGGAAAATCCTCTTTATCGCTTTGCTGAAGACTCCATCCTTTGCCGTACCATCTGTCATCCCTCAGATCGCTAGGCAACAGCCTCTTCACTCTCTGCAGATCTGGATAAAATCACAAGCTGGTCCAACACGTGGAACATGTCTTTCAATCCTGACAAATCTCACACTCTCACAATGTCTCTCCGAAAGGACCATCTGGAACCTCCCCCCCCCCCATCTACATTCTCAATAATCCTCTTGAAGAAGTCTTTTCATTCAAGCTTCTGGGTCTCACTATCTGCCATGATCTTCCCTGGGAATGGCACATTTCTAAGCTGGCCACCAACGCCAGTCGCCGACTGGGCATCCGCCGCCATTGCAAAGTCCTTCCTTGGCACACCTGAGCTCCTGACCACATACAAAGCTTGTGTCCGCAGTCTGATGGAGTACTGATCTCGCCTCTGGGCTGTTGCTCCCGCCTCTCACCTTTCTCGGCTTCATGCTGTGGAAAACAAGGCATTTAGGATGATTGATATCTCCCGTGATGAGGCTGAGTCTTTGGGTGTCTCACTTTCTCACTGCAGGCAGTTCGGTGGTCTTTCTGTCTTCCACTGTCTCCCCTCCGGCCTCGCTCTGTTTGAGATATGCCCCCCCCCCCCACCCATATTTCCACAGGGCGCTCAAGGTCTGCCAGCAACCCCCTTTCTGGTAAAACTACCAAAATCAAGAATCACTTCTCACCTTCACTCTTTCATTCCTTTTTTTCCCCACCTTTGGAAGAAACTCCCACACACTCTTCAATCCCACTCTTCCCTCCAGGTTTTCAAAACAGGTGTTCACCACCATCTTGTCTTCCCCCATCCAAAACCACGATCTTTTCTACCCCCGCTAATCCACCCCAAACCTCACCTCCTTCAAATTCCCTGCTTTCCTTTCTAAAAGTCCATGTCATGTAAGGACCTGAAAGTCCCTGTCGTCTCCATCTTGTTTACCCTGTGTACCCTGCCCCTTCCCTCTCCCTTCCACAGATCTCGTCTATGTTCCACACTTTTTTCCCCTTCCCTCTCCACCCCTCGTCTCCTGCTCCCTTGTATGTTCTGTGTGTTAGCTCTCATATGAGCCTCGACAGTGTATTAAAAAAAAATCCAAAACAATGATCATTTCTACCCTCATTAACCCCACCCAAATCACTCATCCTTCTACTTTTCCAGTTTTCCCTCCTTGGAGTTTCTTTGTCCTTCCATATTGTCCTTCCCGTGCGTCCTTCCCTACCCCTCATCCCTTATTTGTTCAAGTTTTCCTCTAATTTATCCTTCAACCCACCTTTTGGTGTCCACCCACCCTCTCCCCCTCTCCTCCTGGTGTTCCTTTTGTTCTTTTTTGTCCGATCCATTTGGTGTTTTAGCTTTCCCAGGAGCCTTAACTTTGTAAACAACAAAAAGAAAATGAAAGAAAACAATCCGAATGGAATCCTATCATTCAAAATAATCAAAAGTACCGACAAATATCACAGTAGGAAGTCGAAGAGCGAAATGGAATGCATATACCGATTGATTCGGGGAGATGGCAATATGGTAGACATGAGGCTACTCTGTGCGAAAAGCTCGAGGGTGGTGGCATGGTCTTTGGTGGAAGACTACAGCGGTACCTTGCATATCGGCTCCAGGTAATGCCAGTCTGTGTGTGAATCCTTGCGAGTGGAATGGAAACGACACATTGCCTTTTTTAAAAAATTGTTCCAACTTTCCGTACAATATGTGTTTTGATGATACCACAACGGGTATGTGGATTTTCAGCAACAAAACAGGTCAAACCCACCTAATGTGGGTCACTTACCAGCCGAGCTACCGCATACAGTGGATGTTATTTCTGTGAGCTTGTCCACTGATGCTTGCAGCTTTTTAATTTTGCTGTTGTCTGAAATGTGTACATATCATTTCCTATGCCAAACAAAAGGAGACAAATCTGTGGGATCTAAAACCTTCTCGGGTCCATCAGTTGCTTTCACATTCTTTGAGTCTCTGAAAGTTCTCCTGCTTTTCCTGCTCCCAGAAGTCTTCCCACACCATCCGCACCTGCGGCATGAGCTTCTTCATTGCTAGAAGCTTCACAAACTATGGACAGATCGACAGAACAGATATTGTGGGCTTGAGTCTTAAAACCGGCTCCAGTTGGTTTCTTCAGCATCAACAAACTGAATTGTCCTGAAAAAAAAAACTCAGAAAGCTGAAAAAATAGTGAGGGTACAAATGTGCAGTGATAAAACAACAAAAAGTGACATCATTTTCAGTGCAGACGACTGTAGATGAACCACCAGCATGGCACTTGGTGGAGTGCATTGCTCGGCCAGGCTTTACAATTATATATTTTTTGAAATACATAATCGAAGCTCATGTTAGAGCTAGCACACGAAACGGATCAGGACAGAACAGACAAAAATAGGACACAAAACAAGCATGCATGGAGAAGGAAACTCCAAAGAAGAAAAACTAGAAAATTCGGAGGGATTTGGGTGGGGTTAACGAGGGTAGAAAAGATCATGGTTTTGGATTAGCGATGATCTGAGATGGTGGTGAGCAACTGTCGTGAAGACCTGGAAGGAAGGATGACATTGAAGAGGATGTGGTAGTTGATTCCACATGCGGGACCTGAACGTTTTATATCCCACTGATAGGCCGGATCTGGATGGGGGGAATTGAACCAAAATCTAATTGGCTTGTTATTGTCACCTACCCAACTCATCCACCGAGTTTTATATTGTTACAGATTTGGAAGCCTTTTGCACACAGACCGTCAGCAGACCCTGCAGTTCAGTTATTTCGATAAGTATGTGTTGAAAGTCAGGGTCCCATCCTTCTGTCTAATCATTAGACTCTAATGACCGTTGCCCATTAGTAATCTAATGACCGTAATCATTAGACCGTTGCCCATTAGACTCTAATGGGTTAATTTCATCTGTGCACTGCGGGTTTCTTTATCGTCAGGTTTTTTTGACATTAAATTTCCCCTTCGCTCCATCATCGCCATTATGCACGTGTTCAGGGCCATAGGCAAGGTGAGGTCGACTCCGCCCAGCGAGATGGGTGTGCCTCGCAACCAATGAGGGATAGGAGTACCTCAGAAGCCCCCAACCAATCCGGAGACGAGTTACCTCAGGGCGGCCCCGCCCAGCCAGATGGGATGTTTGCCCCCGACCAATCCAGAGACGAGTTACCTCAGGGCGGCCCCGCCCAGCCAGATGGGATGTTCGCCACAGTCCAATCAGGAAGTGAGTGGGAGGGGAAGAAATCTCTTGGACCTCGCGAAAGGGAAGAGTAGAGTGGTCGTCAAGAAGAGAGTAGGGCAGTCATCATGGCCATTTTGCTCTTGGTGTGCGACATTGGCGTCATCGTCGCCATTGCTTTGGTCTGTCATCGTGGTCTGCGGTCTTTTGCGGGGCTCCTCGTGGTGGTGGTGGTGGTCGAGCAGCCAGGATCGTGGGCTCGAGGATTTCAGGTCGTGGGTTCAAGTCCCACCGTGGTGGGTTGGAGTCGGTGTGACCGCACGAGGCAGAAATCTACCCGGCCAGGCTCTGTTCCCCCAGCTGAACTATCCTCCTCGGCTGGAGTACCGAATAAAGACCCGACGGGGTCCATTTCTTTTGGGTGCGTGTGTGTGTCTGAGTGGGCCCTGTCTTTAAGTAGAATTGCTTAAGTGTTTTCTTTTCATTGTACATTGCCTTTTATTCGTGATTAAGTCTGCTCTGTGTCTCCCTCCTTAATAAATAAACCCTCTTGTTAAATGTTCCAGTCCGTTGCCCGTGTTTTCTTCCATTGATCCAGCATGGTTCGTGCTTGAGAACCAGTAAGCCGATTGGGCTGTAAGTTGTCGTTTGGACCGACTGACTTTGGTAATTCCGCTTGGTTACACCGGACCGAGGTCGCTGGAGCGACCCGGTTTGACAGAGTCCGTCGAGGGTGTGACTTCCCCGGTAATTTGATGACGTGGGTACTTAGGTATATTGAAATTTCGCTATTAACCCTACCCCACACCGTCAGAAAATTGGCGAGCATGGTCCTGAAGTGATCCGTGACCTTTGGAGTTGTCCGGGAGTCACGACCTAAATTCCAGGTGTTCGGTGGGAGACGGCACTACTGCTCCACCTGGCGGCCATTCATCGCTACCGACCCCTAGCCCACAACAATATTACAATCCGTCCACAACTTTTTGAGATGTCGTGCTATCTATCGTTTTGGCCCCGTCTTTCAATGGTGAAAAATCGCTGAAAAGGAATTGTATTGTTTGGCTCACCACCACAATGGAATCTATTCATCCCTGATACAATCCCAATCTGTCCACCAAGTTTCGTCTGAATCCATCTGCAACTATTTGAGATACCGTGCTCACAGACAGACGGACAAACAAACAGGGGTGAAAATTACCTGCGTCCACCTTCGGGTGATGCAGGTAATAATGAAATCTTCGCTTCGTATGCATACCACGTTCGCACCTCCAATCATCACTAAAACAGTGACGTCACAGTGTCTGACACGGGTAAACGGTGAACATTTCTTCACGTACAATATAAGGTAAATAAATTATGAATCGGTTGTTGCGTTTATTCTTCATCTCGTCCACAATAGGAGTTGATTGAATACTGTATACAGTCATAGATCATATAATACATTTCACGCTTGTCCGAAAAAAACAATCATTTGGTTGGATAATATTCTGTACATGTAAGTAATTTCATTGTAAAACTTGAAAACGAACTACATGGATGTCATCTACTCAGTATTCATTACTAATAGGTAAAATCCATCAGCATCTAATCAGTTTTAGCGTGGGGAGCAGAATGTGACCGTTATTATTGCCAATCAGTGTTTTGCCTTTTTTTTGCAAAAGCAGATTTGGATTCAGCACACTCAAAATAACTTAAAACCACTTCATCCCAACATGTACCCTAAAACGCCTGGTGGACATTTTCCAAAATTTCCACCTCGTCTGTCCATAACAAGCTCAAATGAGCTATGATCGCCGTCCTCTTAATGATGACGTCATGAAAACGAATATGACGTCATTGTGATGTATCGGGTTTGCGATAAATTATCTGTGCTAATGCCCGGCTTGATTCCCACAAACAAGATTCAAGCAGCTTGCCTAGTTTCGGAGATAACGGTACAGGCGATTTCCATTAGCGGCGATATTATGACGTCAACTTTTTTCTAGGAAGAATTTCCAAAATCGGAGATGGTTACTGCCTGCGCGTGGGCTCTCTGCATATACATGGCAAGTTTCACGAAGATCCGATGAAAACTCTGGGTTGTGAAACAAAAAAAAATGTCAAAAAATAGGAATGACGTCATAAAAATTGATGTGACGTCATAGTGATGTATCAAATGTGCGGTAATTCATCTCTGCAAATGCCCTGTTCGATTCCCGCAAACAGAATTCAAAAAGCTTGCCGAGTTTCGGAGATAATTTTTTCGTTGATTTCCATTTGCGGAGATATTTTGACGTCATAACTTTTTTTCTCGGAGGAATTTTCAAAATCTGAGATGGTTACCGTCTGCGCAGGGTATTTTTACATATATATGCCAAGTTTCAGGAAGTTTCGATGAAAACTGTAGGCTGTGAAACAAAAAAGTCCTCAAGAAGATGAAGAACAACAACGTGAGTAAGACTTAGAGATCCTCCACGAGGATCTAAAAAGAGAGAAAGGAAACAGCATGCTTCCGGGAATGGAGGAGAGGGGTCAAATTTCCTTCCTGGTTGCATACGTTATAAATGGATGAGTCAAGAGGGAAGTCAGGCGAATGTGATTCAGCACAGAGGAACAAAGACAAATGGGCGGAGTTAAAAACAGGTAGGTGTGGTCGCAGGCAGGTGGACGGATAAGGCAAATCAAGATTGATGGCGATTGAAGGCAAATGAGGGAGAACAACGTTCTAGTGGGCGGAGTTAACGAGGGCAAATGGGCGGAGTTAGCGCGGGCAAGTGGGCGGAGTTAGCTCGAGGAAAGGGGCGGAGTTAGCGCGGACAAAGGGGCGGAGTTAGCTCGAGGAAAGGGGCGGAGTTAGCGCGGACAAAGGGGCGGAGTTAGCTCGAGGAAAGGGGCGGAGTTAGCGCGGACAAATGGGCGGTAATAACAAACGACCGGGTGCGGGGTGACGAGATGCATCATCTGTTGGCTGCTCCGACTGTGAGGGCTTTGCCTCAATTTTTCTTTCCGTCGTATTTATAAATCATTTCGTCGTCCTTTGTGGTTCCTTTTATTTCAGCGATTGTTCGAATTTCTCCTTTTCTTTTAATCATTTTTACCCGTTTTTGCTTCTTCTTCCGGGCCTGGCCGCGTCACTCCATTGCTTTGGAATTACATGGCGATTGGGCCTTGAGAGCAGCGGCCTGGCCGTTTGAGGTGAGGCTGTGCGATGTTATTAAAACGAGACCGTTGATGATTAGTACGTTGAAGCGTTGACGGCGTTCGTGACAGACGTGTCGCGAGCTGGTTCGAGATGGAGGCCTAGTTGTGGTTCAAGAACGGCCATTGTGCGCTTTTCTGTGGCCGTCCTGTGCACCCGATGGGACAAATGGAGTTCCCTGGATGTTGTTTTCCTTGTGCTGCACAATGTTTGATGTGTGTAGACTGTTGAGTTTTTCAGAAATGTACTGCACATACTATACTATACTATACTATACTATACTATACTATACTGTATTGTCCTCTGCATCTCCACCTATTGTGCTTTGGCAGTTGTTACCTCTTGCTCACAGACCTGTCGTTGGGAGTTTGGTAACTTCCGTCTCGGGACCTTCCAGCAACTCTGTTCTTCCTCTTCTTCCTCTTCTTCCTTAGATGTAATTCATTTGAGACTTTTGCACACGTCAGTCATGTGGTTTCTGTAATCTCGTCCCCCTTTCTTCCTCATTCTATTTACATCACATGACATGATTATTTACATTGGTTCAAGTGAATCCTATAACTGAAATGGAATGCAGCACAAAAATACATCGGTGTAAGTTTATTTTTGGTTCACAAGTCGGTAAGTGACCACTATATTCGTTATTTCTGTCTGTCTGTCCCGATCATAGCTCCGTGGGTTTTGATCCGATCCTGATAAAATTTTGGGGGGAGGTTTATATCATGATCTAGTTGTGTTTTCCTGAGAATGGGCATGGTGCGCCCATTATGGGCGGAGCCACCCCCAAAAAAACGTGTTTTTAGGGGTAGCCGATTTCAATTTACATCTTCTCCGAGGGGTTTTGTTGAATCCAGCAGGGGTTTTCAGTATTTGGTTAGCCCAATGGCACCTGCATAGCCCCACGGAGCTCGATTATTTTTTTTTTCATTTTCGTCCCAAGGTCAAGGTCACAAGGTCACGAACTTAGAAAATTGCGAATTTTGACATAAAAAATCATACGACCGCCCAAACTTTGAGAGCTGGGATGACAATATTTTTTATGCATAATCTTGAGGTCATTCCCCACCTAAAGTCTTCAAACCATTTTGCTCGATCTCGAACACCTTGCCCGTGGCACCCCCTTCAAGTTTGTTTTTACGCTGATTTCATCAAAGTATGGATAATCCGAGGAGTGCGAAATGCCATATCGCCTATATGACGTTGTATTGTTCCTGGAATGTTCCAGAGGAAGTTTTGCACCAAAGGTCATAATCCTTGACCTTTGACCTTTAAAGTTCACAAAGGTCAAATTTTCCAAGTTGTGGGAATTGAACCGGGTTTTCGACCTTCAAACTAACTCCAATAAGCTATAGCACGTATCCTGTTTCCGTATTTTAATGTCCACAACATTGTTTTGTGACCTTTAAAGGTTATGCAAAGGTCAAATTTTGAAAGTTGTTGAACAAATGGGGTTTTCGACATTTTGCAGCTAATAACCTGTCACCCATACCACATCACGTTGAACATTTTTTATAACTTGGTCAAACATTATCACATTGTCTCATCCTTGACTTCTGAAACAATCTACATCGTCAAATACCTCTCGTGAACCATAGACGTCTCCAGACTTGTTTATTTTTCTTCATTTGTTTTTTCCTTGACATCCAGGGACAATCGTGTCGAATGGACAGACCTAGACGATGATTGTGGGGGTTTTAGAGGTGACGGGATGGGGTTAGGAGAGATGAGTGGGATGGGGTGGGGAGAGAAGAGGAGGGGATTAGGAGAGGAGAGGCGATGGGGAGAAGAGAGGAGAGGTAGAAGGTGTAAGGGCAGCCACAACGATTTCTAAACGATCGTAGTTTTTCATTATCCTCACTCGCCGTCCCTCGTCGATAATGTATAGTATCGATAATGAGGATTTCATTATCCTCATTATCCCTCGCCCCGCCGTCCCTCGTCCCCTCGCCCCGCCGTCCCTCGTCCCCTCGCCGCGCCGTCCCTCGTCCCCTCGCCGCGCCGTCCCTCGTCCCCTCGCCCCGCCGTCCCTCGTCCCCTCGCCCCGCCGTCCCTCGTCCCCTCGCCCCGCCGTCCCTCGTCCCCTCGCCCCGCCGTCCCTCGTCCCCTCGCCCCGCCGTCCCTCGTCCCCTCGCCCCGCCGTCCCTCGTCCCTCGCCCCGCCGTCCCTCGTCCCTCGCCCCGCCGTCCCTCGTCCCTCGCCGCGCCGTCCCTCGTCCCCTCGCCCCGCCCTCCCTCGTCCCCTCGCCCCGCCGTCCCTCGTCCCCTCGCCCCGCCGTCCCTCGTCCCCTCGCCCCGCCGTCCCTCGTCCCCTCGCCCCGCCGTCCCTCGTCCCCTCGCCCCGCCGTCCCTCGTCCCCTCGCCCCGCCGTCCCTCGTCCCCTCGCCCCGCCGTCCCTCGTCCCCTCGCCCCGCCGTCCCTCGTCCCCTCGCCCCGCCGTCCCTCGTCCTCGCCCCGCCGTCCCTCGTCCCCTCGCCCCGCCGTCCCTCGTCCCCTCGCCCCGCCGTCCCTCGTCCCCTCGCCCCGCCGTCCCTCGTCCCTCGCCCCGCCGTCCCTCGTCCCTCGCCCCGCCGTCCCTCGTCCCCTCGCCCCGCCGTCCCTCGTCCCCTCGCCCCGCCGTCCCTCGTCCCCTCGCCCCGCCGTCCCTCGTCCCCTCGCCCCGCCGTCCCTCGTCCCCTCGCCCCGCCGTCCCTCGTCCCCTCGCCCCGCCGTCCCTCGTCCCCTCGCCCCGCCGTCCCTCGTCCCTCGCCCCGCCGTCCCTCGTCCCCTCGCCCCGCCGTCCCTCGTCCCCTCGCCCCGCCGTCCCTCGTCCCCTCGCCCCGCCGTCCCTCGTCCCCTCGCCCCGCCGTCCCTCGTCCCCTCGCCCCGCCGTCCCTCGTCCCCTCGCCCCGCCGTCCCTCGTCCCCTCGCCCCGCCGTCCCTCGTCCCCTCGCCCCGCCGTCCCTCGTCCCCTCGCCCCGCCGTCCCTCGTCCCCTCGCCCCGCCGTCCCTCGTCCCCTCGCCCCGCCGTCCCTCGTCCCCTCGCCCCGCCGTCCCTCGTCCCCTCGCCCCGCCGTCCCTCGTCCCCTCGCCCCGCCGTCCCTCGTCCCCTCGCCCCGCCGTCCCTCGTCCCCTCGCCCCGCCGTCCCTCGTCCCCTCGCCCCGCCGTCCCTCGTCCCCTCGCCCCGCCGTCCCTCGTCCCCTCGCCCCGCCGTCCCTCGTCCCCTCGCCCCGCCGTCCCTCGTCCCCTCGCCCCGCCGTCCCTCGTCCCCTCGCCCCGCCGTCCCTCGTCCCCTCGCCCCGCCGTCCCTCGTCCCCTCGCCCCGCCGTCCCTCGTCCCCTCGCCCCGCCGTCCCTCGTCCCCTCGCCCCGCCGTCCCTCGTCCCCTCGCCCCGCCGTCCCTCGTCCCCTCGCCCCGCCGTCCCTCGTCCCCTCGCCCCGCCGTCCCTCGTCCCCTCGCCCCGCCGTCCCTCGTCCCCTCGCCCCTCGTCCCCTCGCCCCGCCGTCCCTCGTCCCCTCGCCCCGCCGTCCCTCGTCCCCTCGCCCCGCCGTCCCTCGTCCCCTCGCCCCGCCGTCCCTCGTCCCCTCGCCCCGCCGTCCCTCGTCCCCTCGCCCCGCCGTCCCCTTCTCCCCTCGCCCCGCCGTCCCTCGTCCCCTCGCCCCGCCGTCCCCTTCTCCCCTCGCCCCGCCGTCCCTCGTCCCCTCGCCCCGCCGTCCCCTTCTCCCCTCGCCCCGCCGTCCCTCGTCCCCTCGCCCCGCCGTCCCCTTCTCCCCTCGCCCCGCCGTCGCCTTGTCCCTCCCCTCCCTCGCATCCCGTCGCCTTGTCCCTCCCGTCCCGTCGCCTTGTCCCGTCGCCTTGTCCCCTCGCCCCCTCGCCCCGCGGTCCCTTGTCCCTTGTCCCCTCGCCCCGCCGTCCCTTGTCCCTCGTCCCCTCGCCCCGCCGTCCCTTGTCCCTCGTCCCCTCGCCCCGCCGTCCCTTGTCCCTCGTCCCGCCGTCCCTCGTCCCTCGTCCCCTCGCCCCGCCGTCCCTTGTCCCTCGTCCCCTCGCCCCGCCGTCCCTCGTCCCCTCGCCCCGCCGTCCCTCGTCCCCTCGCCCCGCCGTCCCTCGTCCCCTCGACCCGCCGTCCCTCGTCCCCTCGACCCGCCGTCCCTCGTCCCCTCGCCCCGCCGTCCCTCGTCCCCTCGCCCCGCCGTCCCTCGTCCCCTCGCCCCGCCGTCCCTCGTCCCCTCGCCCCGCCGTCCCTCGTCCCCTCGCCCCGCCGTCCCTCGTCCCCTCGCCCCGCCGTCCCTCGTCCCCTCGCCCCGCCGTCCCTCGTCCCCTCGCCCCGCCGTCCCTCGTCCCCTCGCCCCGCCGTCCCTCGTCCCCTCGCCCCGCCGTCCCTCGTCCCCTCGCCCCGCCGTCCCTCGTCCCCTCGCCCCGCCGTCCCTCGTCCCCTCGCCCCGCCGTCCCTCGTCCCCTCGCCCCGCCGTCCCTCGTCCCCTCGCCCCGCCGTCCCTCGTCCCCTCGCCCCGCCGTCCCCTTCTCCCCTCGCCCCGCCGTCCCTCGTCCCCTCGCCCCGCCGTCCCCTTCTCCCCTCGCCCCGCCGTCGCCTTGTCCCTCCCCTCCCTCGCATCCCGTCGCCTTGTCCCACCCGTCCCGTCGCCTTGTCCCGTCGCCTTGTCCCCTCGCCCCGCCGTCCCTTGTCCCTTGTCCCCTCGCCCCGCGGTCCCTTGTCCCTTGTCCCCTCGCCCCGCCGTCCCTTGTCCCTTGTCCCTCGTCCCCTCGCCCCGCCGTCCCTTGTCCCTCGTCCCCTCGCCCCGCCGTCCCTTGTCCCTCGTCCCCTCGCCCCGCCGTCCCTTGTCCCTCGTCCCCTCGCCCCGCCGTCCCTCGTCCCCTCGCCCCGCCGTCCCTCGTCCCCTCGCCCCGCCGTCCCCTCGCCCCGCCGTCCCTCGTCCCCTCGCCCCGCCGTCCCTCGTCCCCTCGCCCCGCCGTCCCTCGTCCCCTCGCCCCGCCGTCCCTCGTCCCCTCGCCCCGCCGTCCCTCGTCCCCTCGCCCCGCCGTCCCTCGTCCCCTCGCCCCGCCGTCCCTCGTCCCCTCGCCCCGCCGTCCCTCGTCCCTCGCCCCGCCGTCCCTCGTCCCTCGCCCCGCCGTCCCTCGTCCCCTCGCCCCGCCGTCCCTCGTCCCCTCGCCCCGCCGTCCCTCGTCCCCTCGCCCCGCCGTCCCTCGTCCCCTCGCCCCGCCGTCCCTCGTCCCCTCGCCCCGCCGTCCCCTTCTCCCCTCGCCCCGCCGTCGCCTTGTCCCTCCCCTCCCTCGCATCCCGTCGCCTTGTCCCTCCCGTCCCGTCGCCTTGTCCCTTGTCCCCTCGCCCCGCGGTCCCTTGTCCCTTGTCCCCTCGCCCCGCGGTCCCTTGTCCCTTGTCCCCTCGCCCCGCGGTCCCTTGTCCCTTGTCCCCTCGCCCCGCCGTCCCTTGTCCCTTGTCCCCTCGCCCCGCGGTCCCTTGTCCCTTGTCCCCTCGCCCCGCGGTCCCTTGTCCCTTGTCCCCTCGCCCCGCGGTCCCTTGTCCCTTGTCCCCTCGCCCCGCCGTCCCTTGTCCCTTGTCCCCTCGCCCCGCCGTCCCTTGTCCCTTGTCCCCTCGCCCCGCCGTCCCTTGTCCCTTGTCCCCTCGCCCCGCCGTCCCTTGTCCCTTGTCCCCTCGCCCCGCCGTCCCTTGTCCCTTGTCCCTCGCCCCGCCGTCCCTTGTCCCTTGTCCCCTCGCCCCGCCGTCCCTTGTCCCTTGTCCCCTCGCCCCGCCGTCCCTTGTCCCTTGTCCCCTCGCCCCGCCGTCCCTTGTCCCTTGTCCCTCGTCCCCTCGCCCCGCCGTCCCTTGTCCCTTGTCCCTCGTCCCCTCGCCCCGCCGTCCCTTGTCCCTTGTCCCTCGTCCCCTCGCCCCGCCATCCCTTGTCCCTTGTCCCTCGCCCCGCCGTCCCTTGTCCCTTGTCCCTTGTCCCCTCGCCCCGCCGTCCCTTGTCCCTTGTCCCCTCGCCCCGCCGTCCCTTGTCCCTTGTCCCCTCGCCCCGCCGTCCCTTGTCCCTTGTCCCCTCGCCCCGCCCGTCCCTTGTCCCTTGTCCCCTCGCCCCGCCCGGCCCTCCGGTCCCGTCCCCTCGTCCCGTCCCCTCGTGCCGCCCTCCCCTCCCCTTCTCCCTCGCCCCGCCGTCCCCTTCTCCCCTCGCCCCGCCGTCCCCTTCTCCCCTCGCCCCGCCGTCCCCTTCTCCCCTCGCCCCGCCGTCCCCTTGTCCCGCCCCTCCCTCGCATCCCGTCGCCTTGTCCCTCCCGTCCCGTCGCCTTGTCCCCTCGTCCCGTCCCTTCGTCCCGTCCCCTCGTCCGGCCCTCCGGTCTCGTCCCTTCGTCCCGTCTCCTCGTGCCGCCGTCCCGTCCCCTCGTCCGGCCCTCCGGTCTCGTCCCTTCGTCCCGTCTCCTCGTGCCGCCGTCCCGTCCCCTCGTCCGTCCCGTCCCCTCGTCCGTCCCGTCCCGTCCCCCCGTCCCCCCGTCCCGCCCCGTCCCCTCGTCCCGCCCTCCCGTCCCCTCGTCCCGTCCCCCCATCCCGCCGTCCCGTCCCGTCCCGTCCCGTCCCGTCCCGTCCCCTCGTCCCGCCCTCCCTTCCCGTCCCCTTGTCCCCCCGCCCCGCCGTCCCCTTGTCCCCCGCCCCGCCGTCCCCTTGTCCCCCTCGCCCCGCCGTCCCCTTGTCCCCCCGCCCCGCCGTCCCCTTGTCCCCCTCGCCCCGCCGTCCCCTTGTCCCCCTCGCCCCGCCGTCGCCTTGTCCCCCTCGCCCCGCCGTCCCCTTGTCCCCCTCGCCCCGCCGTCCCCTTGTCCCCCTCGCCCCGCCGTCCCCTTGTCCCCCTCGCCCCGCCGTCCCTTGTCGTGTCGCCCCATCCCCCCCTTTTTCCCATTGAAGCCATGCCCCGACATTCGCGGTATTTTTCAGGAGCCTATCCCCTGTGAATGTCGGGGTCTGACTATGTAAATTCTCGCTTTCGGCAACTGATTTTCATTTGTTGTTCTCATTATTATTTTTCATTTTTTTTTAATGTATTTGCAATCCTGCAATGAAAAAACATAACCACCGTCCATCTTTGGTGCCAGAGGTAAAGTAACTAGAACGGCACTTGGTAGAGTGCATACCTCATACTTGGTTGCACTGGTAGAGTGCAAACTGGTTGAACAGTTTGTTTTGTATCGCACGGATAGGCCGGATCTGCATCCTGACCTCAACCAAAATCTAATCCGCTTGTTCTTGTCACTTACCCAGCTCATCCACCAAGTTTTGTCCGAATCCATCCATAACTGTTTGAGATATCATGCTCACAGGTAAACTGGTGAAAACAAATCCTCCGTCCACCTTCGGTGGTAGAGGTAACTGTGCCTACCAATAACCCCACTCCCCATTCCAAAAATGTACTCCCTTCACTCATCCATCTGGTTCCTGACTTCTCCATTCATGAATCAAAAATCCACATGTACTTATTTCTCAATGTACAGATACTTTATAAAGTGTGGACAATCTTGATACCTCATTGTGCACCCATTCAATTTGATGTCACTTTTTTTTTTTTCCCCACCCTTTCCTCTTATTCATTTTGGCAGCCATGGATTGTGATGATCGCACCAGAGATGAGCTTTCGGAGTTGTCTGTTCCTCGTGATGCAGTTACAGATGCTCAAGACGCTGCCCTTGGCCCTTGTCCACCAATGTGTGGAAATGGCAACACCCTGGGCTGCATCCTGGAGAGCATTGGTGAAAATGTTATTGACCCTGTTGTTGCTGAGCGAACGTGCCAGCAGGTCCTTGAGAGCCTTATGCAGAAGCAAGACGTTGCGGACAATGTGTGCGGCTCATTGGAGGGGCAGGATGAAGTTCCAGATGGATCCTTGCCAACATCTGCATCGGCGGTAGGAGAGTCGAGCAAGGAGTGTAAAGTGCACAGTTCAAGAGGTCTTCAGATTGTTACGACGTGGACACTTGCAAAGTGTGATAGAGCTGGTGATGGTATCAAGAGGGATAAGGAGCTTTTGAATCTAGAAGGTTTGCCACGCAGGATCCCTGCCAACTCTTCGGCATCAAAGCAATCCCTACTTCTACGTCTCTTTGAGTCCAAACTTTTTGATGTCTCCATGGCAATTTCCTACCTGCACAATTCTAAGGTAAGAGGAGGGGAGGGGTGTTTTGATTTGGTGGCTTCTAAAATATTTTGGTGATGACCATTTTTTTGAGATTACTGCTGATTATCATAAAAGCTGGTAGCTGGTGGATAACTGATGCCTGCTATGTAGTGTAACACCTGCTTTTATTTGCGGATATTTTTATTCCCTTTTATTTGCGGGCAATAATTTGACGAACTGCAAAACTCAGTGTGTGATTTACTTTTTTTCTCACCAAACTTTTACCTTCAATTTCCACCAATTGCTTTGCTTACAAACTAAGGTTTTTTTTTCATTGTGTCATTTTCTGCTTGTATGATGGGATAGTGTTTCTTTGCCGATTGCATAATGTATTCAATTGCTCACAGTGCACCTGCCTTGGTGCTTAAACTTGTGTAAAAGCCTGTGTTCTTTGCCAGTGCTTTTATTTTTTTTTAATGCGGTGGTGAGAAGAGGATGCCAGCCAGACATTTGGCAGAAAAGCTTTTTTTTGTATACATTGTTAAGGCTCCTATGAGAGCTAACGCACAGCAGGGGGGGCCATGAGATGAGGGGTGGGAGAGGGAAGGACAAAACCATGGGGAACAGAGGCTTCAGGAGATCTGTGGTGGGGAGCATGGGGTATACAAAATGGACATCACAGGGACTTGAAGGAAAGCAGGGAATTTGAAGGGTGTGGATTTGGAGTGGATTAACGAGGGTAGAAAAGATCGAGGTTTTGGATGGGGGAAGATAAGAGGTGGTGGTGAACAGCTGTTTTGAAGGCCTGGAGGGAAGAATGGGATTGAAGAACATGAGGGAGTTTATTCCAAAAGCAGGGAAAAAGAGGAATGAAAGAGTGAAGGTGAGCAGTGATTCATGATTTTGGTAGTTTTACCAGAAGTGGGTTGCTGGAAGATCTTGAGAGCCCTGTGGGATATATCTCAGACAGAGCAGGAGGGGGGAGGGCGAGAACAGAGAGGGGATAGGACAAGACAGAAAGACCACCGACCTGCCTGCGGTGAGGGTGAGAGACCCAAAGACTCAGCCTCACCATGGGAGATGATGATGATGATGATGATCCTAAATGCCTTGATTTCCACAGCATGAAGCCAAGATAGGAGAGGCAGGAGCATCAGCCCAGAGGGGAGAGCAGTACTCCATCAGTCTGTGGACGAAAGCTTTGTACGTGGTCAGGAGCTCAGGTGGGCCGAGGAAGGACTTTTCACGATGGAGGATTCACAGTCAGTGACTGGATTTGGAGGCGAGGTTGGAAATGTGGCTTTCCCAGGAAAGATCATGGCAGATAGTGAGACTCAGAAGCTTGAATGAAAGGACTTCTTACAGAGGATTGTTGAGGAAGTAGATGGGGTGGGGCAGGGGGGGGTTCTAAATGGTCCTTTTGGAGAGTCATAGTGAGAGTGTGAGATTTGTCAGCATTGAAAGAAATGTTCAATGTGTTGGACCAGTTTGTGATTTTTACCCAAATCTGCAGAGAGCAAAGAAGCTGATGTTTGCTGGTCTTTGGGATGACAGATGGTATGGCAGAGGGTGGAGTCATCAGCAATGAGATAGAGGATTTTGCAGAGTCGTAGAGATCATTGATGAAAACCAGAAAAAGAACAGGGCCCAGAAGGCTGCCTTGAGGAACTCCAGCCTGCACAGGGAGAGGGGATGAGAGAACTCTATTTAGGGCCACACGCTAGCTGCAACAAGAGAGGCGGTCTGCGAGGCCTGAGTGGAGATGGCCTTGGATACCATAGGAAGAGTTTGGTGAGCAGGTCAGGGTGCCAGACCATGTCAATATCATGCGATATGTCTTGGGACACGGTGGAGCACATGAATCCAAATTGATCAGAAATCAAGCTATTGGAGAAGAGGAAGAATTTAATGTCTGAAGCGATGATCGATTCCATAACCTTGCTGATGATTGGGAGAACGTTGATTGGTCTGTTTTTGCACCTTTTTAATGCAGGGCAGTAATGTTTGCTGATTTCCAAGCAGATGGCAGACTGATGACCTTTAGCAAATCAGAGGGTGAATAGAATAGAGAGGGGGTGAGCAAGAGCAAAGGAGCAGGTTTTTAGGACTTTCTTGTTAAATGAAAAACTTGCTGAAACGATGAAAGTTTGAGTGTGGATTGTTAAAACTATCTTTTGATTCGATGAAGTGTTAACTCTCCAAACATCGGTTTGTACTTGCTTCCCATGCTAGTTGACTCGATCAATGTTCAATTGATTTCTTCCATTGTTCCACCTATCTGCTAACGGAGTATGACATGATAGCTTTCTTGAACAAGACTTATTTTCCCACTCTTTGCACTGTTGGTACTGCATGCTGCAGTCCTTCCTCGGCCTTGCAGTAATTATCGGCATCATCAAGTTTCTCGAGAGCACAAGCTGCACTTGCTGCTTCGATAATCAAACGGAAGACCAGATACTGCATTGGAGCCGTCAGGAGGAACCTGGATGGGATTCAGGTTTCGGCTGAAACGACTCTACCCTCAAACTCATCAGGGTGCAACCAAGTGAACGTCACACACAAAAAAATTCTACTCTAATTCACTTCTGGCCAAATAGATAAGGAACTTGAAGGGCACTTGATGGAGCGCATGCCTGGTGTTGGCTTAATGGTTAGGGTGGTGGCCTTGGGATCCTTGAATCCTGAGTTCAAATGTCACTCTGCTGTTGAATTGATACCAGGTGGGGTTGACTCTGCCTGTCATCCTTCCGAGGCCAGCACAATGAGTGCCAGCTTTCTGGTATCCTGTGTCAGAGTGGCAACCCATCCAGGATTGTGCCCAATAGCCAAGGAGACTGCTTAAGCAGCACCAACGCTCTGCACAGAGTATGGTCCAAAAGGATGGATGATGGTGGAGCGCATACCTCTGTCCCATAATGCCTGATCCACGAAAACATATCTGGCCCAATACATTTTAAAATATGCTATCTATTGTTTTGGAGCCCTATCTCTCAATGGTGAAGAATCGCTTTAAAAATTCTAGCAGTCGGATCCGGATTTGGATCTTCACCAACATCTAATCGATTTGTCGTGGTCACACACCCAACCTGTCCAAGTTTCATCCGGATCAGTGCCCAACTTTTTGAGATATCTTGTACACAAACAAAGGGTTGAAAACATAACCACCTTCACCTCCGTTGACGGAGGTGATAAAAGAAAAGGCGAGAATTAGAATGAACAAAAAAAATGTGTGAAAGGAACAAATACCAAAGATGTCTGGAAGAACCCGGAAAGATTGAATAAATGAGGTGATGCTATGGGCTTTGAGCTTGTCAAATGCAGTATATTAAGCCTTTGCTGGGGTAACTCTGCTAATTTCGTATTTTGGTCGTTAACTATTATCGGCAAAACGGTATGGGGGCGCGGGGGGTGGGGGGGGGGAGAGCAAAAAAAAACAACTTATCCAACCTTCTTTTATTCATATCAACCCGATTATGTAAACGTTTTCCCATCTGTTCATATTTTGAGAACCAAATGTGTTTGTTTTCCCTTCATTTGTGCACCGTACCTTACTTTCCTCACGCGACCTACCATGACTTATTGCCACCACAACAAAAGTGCATTTATTTGCAAAACATAGACTTCTGCTACAAAGTACATATTGTGAGTTCTCACTGCTCTCATTTTCTGAAATTTAACACTCGCATTATGCTCGTGGCACGCTCCACAACACACAACTTGCTGCGTTGGAAGGAAGGCATGATAGTAGTTAATTTTCCCTCTTGGAAGTTGATTTCTTTTGAGGTGTTGTTTCTCCACATTGGTTTGATCGATTGTATTTTTTTTTTTAATTATTGTCATTAGGGTACCCAGTCAAATGGACTGGGTAACCTATTGTTTTTCTTCTGTTTATTTCTTATTTCCTTATTCTTTTTCCACCAGCAATTTGCGGGTTCTTTCGCTTTACAAATCATTTTCTCAGGAACGGTAAGTCCGATCGACACGAAATTTTCACCATAGTATGTATCTTTTTTTTGATAGCACACTCAATTGATAATTGTGACGTCATAGGTCACGTGGTACGGGCGCCATTTTGAAAAAAACCGATAAACTTTGGACCTCTATCTCTGAAACTGTGCAATGGAAAAATATTTTGCTTCATACATTGTAATGACCTCCCAATGGGGAAGAGGAGTGATTTTCTCGTTACGTCATCAGTGAAGCAGTATCCCAGTGAAAATTCGTCCAGTAGAATGCTGCATACGAAAAATCTGAAATTTCTTGTGCATCATCTACACAATTCACCATAGAAAAAAAAATTGACGTCATAGGTGACTTGGTTCGGCAGCCATCTTGTTTTGAATTTTTTTTTTTTTTTTTTAATCTTCTCCAGAACGGTTGGACAGATTGAGGCGAAACTTTACACACACATTCCCCATGATGTCCTTTTTTCAAGTTTGTTAATTTCTTATTGATAGGTCACATGGTTTGGTGGCCATCTTGAATTTACCCGAAGACATTCAAACATCTTCTCCAGAACGGCTTGTCAGATCAAGGGGAAACTTCACAGAAGTATTGATCACGAGTAGTGAATATAAGTTTGTTAATTTCGAGTTGATAAGTCACATGGTTTGGCAGCCATGTTGGATTCAAGAAAAATACTAAATAATGTTTTCTCTGGAATCGCATAACCTATCGAAGCGAAAATTTGCAACTATCATCTTCCATCATGTCTGCATGCATATTAAAAATTATGACGTCAAAAGTCACATGGTTTGGTGGCCATCTTGGATAGAAAAACGCACCTTATCCGATTAACATGAAATTCACACACATTCATTCCACTGCAGGATTGGAGGCAGAATGTAAATTGATGATGTCATAGGTCACATGGTTCGTCAGCCATCTTGGATTGAAAATTAATAAATTTTAAAAATCTTCTCCAGAACGGCTGGACAGATTGAGGCAAAATTTCACACACACTTTCCCCAAGACATCCTTTCACAAGTTTGTTAATTTCTAATTGATAGGTCACATGGTTCGGTGGCCACATTGAATTTACCCTAAAACCTTCAAACTTCTTCTCCAGAACGGCTGAACAGATTGAGGAAAAATTTTACACGCCTATTGCCCATGACATCCTTTTACAAGTTTGTTAATGAATAATTGATCGGTCACATAGTTTGGCAGCCTTGTTGGATTTAAGGAAAATATTTAATAATGTTTTCTCTGGAACTGCTTAATTTATCGATGGGAAAATTTGCAACTATCATCTTCCATCATGTCTGCATACATGGTAAAAATTATGACGTCACAAGTCACATTGTTTGGCAGCCATTTTGAATAGAAAAACGCACCTTATCCGATTCACACGAAACTTCACACACGTGTTCCACAACACGATTGGAAGCATAATATACATTTATGATGTCATAGGTCACATGTTTCGTCAGCCATCTTGGATTGAAAATAAATAAATTTAAACAATCTTCTCTAGAACGGCTGGACGGATTGAGGCAAATTCACACACACTTTCCCCAAGACATCCTTTCACAAGTTTGTTAATTTCTAATTGATAGGTCACATGGTTTGGCGGCCATATTGAATTTACCATTAGCAGCTGAAATGTGAATCCCATCCAGGTTCCTCCTGATGACTTCTTCTTTGCTTTTTGCTTGTTCGGGTTCCTTCTGATGACTCAAATGCAGGACTGTACTTACTTGGTCTCCCATTTGATTTGAATTGAATTTATTTAAATCCCATTCTAAATTCAACTGAATAATAATTGATAAAAGTCATGGGTCATTTTAGGTGTCAAATCAAAGCTGGACGTCTTGGGACCCGTTCGTCACTGCCAGCAGTTATAAAGTGGCCGTTCTAATTATGTCTCTTATGTAGTACACCACACAAAATACACCACCTCAAACGCCACAAAAAACGATTCCTGGCGAGGGTCTGCAATCCCTGATTGTTGTTTTTCTTCTTCTTGTTATTTCCCTTGCCAGAGGAGAGGGTATTGCATTTGGTTCTGTTTGGTTTTTTCCGCACAGAACTTTAGTGGGTTTTTTTTCTCTGTCGGAGCGACTACTCATGTGGAATGTTTTAATGATAATGATGACGTCATGGGTCACGTGGTGTGGCAGCCATGTTGAGAAAAGGAAAAACTTTAGACCTCCATCTCTGAAACCGCACCAAGGAAAAAAAAAAAATTGAAACTTGGCACATGTCACGTACTCCACATGGGGAAATAAGTGATTTTTAAATTACATTTTACTTGCGATACCCGTGCACATGCACAGGATAGCAGTACAACATAGCTGGTAGCAGACGACAGACCGTACACGGGGAATGACAAAAATACGCATTGTGCAAAATGCAAGTGGTACTATGGAACGCCAAGACTTCCCAAACATTGTCGGCATGTCCGCTAAGTGCCACAGCAATTTCATAGGGATCGTGTGATGGCGAGCCGAGTTTTTAGTGTGCAAGCTTGGTATTATAATAGAGATTGTAATTTATGTCTTTAAAGACATAATAGGTGCCTTTGCTATGATGTCCTAATTGCAAACGTCAAAGGCTACATCCGATCAGTATGATAGCTTTTGTGGGTCATCTCGGAATAAAATCTGAAACGGCTGAATAGATCAAGGGGAAACTTCACACACATGTTCCCCAATCTTTGGGGATACCAGGGTGTTCACGAATAATTGATAGGTCACATAGTTTGGCAGCCATATTAGATTGAGCAAAAATCTTAAAATTATTTCTCAAACTGCTTCATCGATCAACATACAATTATCATGTAGTAGTGGTGGGAAATACAGGTTTTTCTATTTCAATGTGATTGGATGCATGGTCTGGCAGCCAGAATTTTTTTTTTTTTTGGAATGTGGCTGTACCTGGATGGGTTTGAGGGTGGAGTAGCAGCTGAATCCTATCCAGGTTCCTCCTGATGACTTTCATCTTTGTTTTTTGCTTGTTTGGGTTCCTTCTAATTACTGCAATGCAGGACTGTACCTATTTGGTCCTCCATTTGATTTGAATTAAATTTATTTTTATCCCATTCTGATTTCAATTGAAGAACAATAAACGTCATGGGTCAAGGTCAGGTGTCTGATCAAGGCAGGGCATCTCAGTCTCCAGTTATCACTGCCAGCATTTATAAAGTGGCAGTTCTAGTTATGTCTTATTAATTCCTTAACACACCAGTACACAAACACCACACTAAATACATGGCACAATACTTCTTGAACACCACAAAAAAGTCCTGCTGAGATCTTTTTCTTCTTATTTTCAAATTGTTGGTGTAACACCTGGCATAACACTTGCCACAGCCTTTCAAAAACTTGGCAGATATTGGTGTGGTGAATTGCTTTCAATTCCACTCAATTCCACAGGGTCAAAGTGGATCGAGCGGTTTGTGGGGTTGGGGAGAGGGGAGGTGGGGTGGGTGGGTCAGGTGCTGTGGTATATTTTGCATTTGCTTGGAAATGTCTGTGATTGTGGTTACCTCCACCACCAAAGGTGAAGGAGGTTGTTTTCACCCCTTTCTGGCTGTCTGTCTGTGTGTCTTTGTCTTTGTGTGTGTGTGTCATGGACGAACTGATTAGATGTTAATGAAGATCCGGATCTGACTACGAGAATTTTTTAAGTGATTCTTCACCATTGAGAGATCTGGCAAAAGTAATATATCGCACAATATCTCAAAATGTTGTGGATGGATTCGGATGAAACTTGGTGGACAGGTTGGGTGTGTCGCAAGGACGAATTTATTCGATTTTGGTGAAGATCTGGATACGAGAATTATTTAATCCTTAACTGATTCTTCATCATTGAGAGATAGGGCCAAAAACGATATATTGCTGTATAGCATGATGTTTCAAAAATGTAATGGGCCCGATATGTTATCGTGGATCAGGCATTGTGTGGCGGAGGTACGTTCTCTACCGAGTGCCCTTCTAGTTTTATTCTTGGAATTCTGCTGTTAATTTTATCGAAGTGTGAATTTGTTGTTAAGATTCAAATAGTCACTACAACTATGGTACTTTTACAGAATTGGTTGTGCCAGAACTCAACCAATATATCTGGAGATCTGAAATTGAGAAACTATTGTTCTGCAGTTGATAAAGTGTAAAATGAAGGAATTGAACTTCATTCAAATTGTAGCCATACATTGTGTAAGAGCCTTTTAATCTCACTGAGACTTCAACTGCATTACCAAAAATGTGTGATTAACATTAATGAATCTCACACATGCTACTCACGTGACCTCACACCAAGATGTTTGCAGGACGACGAGCATGAATCTCGCACACCCACATGTCTCCGTGCTGCAACTGTATTATCGTTTTTTGTTTTTTTTTCTTTGTTTTCTTTGCAATCTTTTTCAATTGAAATGCTATCTGACCTCGAAAGGATGGTCATTATCGCTGCCTAACCACTACATATATGAGAGAATTGCAAGATCCAAAGAAATGCAAAGCCTTTCCACATCCGCTTTGTAATCAAAGTAAACTTTACGAAAAAGAAAAAAAGGTTAATTTTATTTACTAGTGTTCTCCATATTATCTTCATGGTTTGTTGAGAATTTGATGACAAAAGCTCAAATGGTAAAAAGGTTATGCACTGGACACGCGCATACATCCCTGTCTCCCACCGTGCGGGAGGACCGGCTGATTAAGGCACCACCAACAATTGTAGTTCTCCAGCAGGCAAGGCTCGTGTCTTACGTTTTGGCCACAGATTAATGCAACTCTGAGCCAGATGAAGACAACTTCATGGATGGAATGTCAGATGCGATTCCCTCTTGCTGGAATACTATTTGGGGTGCCTTTATTTTTGAAAATGTTAATGAAGGAGAGTTCGTCTTATGAACTGCAATAATTAAGCACTCCTGTTGAAAGATGTGATCTGTTGATAAGGGCGTTATCTTGTGCATTAAAACGAGGCAAATCTCAGCCAGTGAATTGCTCTCGGACACAATAATTCCACGTAATGACACTTTTGGTCAACAAAGCACAGACTTTGTCGATGTTCATGTTGATGCTAATAAATGTACCTCCGATCGCAGTCAAGATGGGCCAAGGAGCACTAAGTATTTTTGGCATCGGGTGACAGCTGACATGGCAAAGCCTATTATTAGAAACTCGCAAAAGTACCCATCCCCAGTGACGGGAAAAGCTAGCCATGTTGGTGGCAAGAATAGCCCCAGAAGATGACGGTCAGTATGCCAGGGAAATTCAATTCATTCTGTAGTGCTCATCTTCACCGGGCACTTTAATGGGGCACTTCCATCCTCTGGCCAGTGACATAACACGATTGGCAATCATATCGACACAGGAATAAAGAAGTTCGCGTATGAAACGGATCGTATGTTTCCGTTCATTTTCACAACTTGAATTGTCCGTACGGTGTCCAGTGTTGAGAATATTGTTAGAATGTGCAGCCCACGATGTGATCACATTATTGTTTACGACAGTTGCATTCGGATGAACAATATTCTTTGTTCTGCAAGAAAGTACAGGTTCTCTGGTGATCCTACTCATGAGAAGAGCATGAAGGGCTCAAATCAATCCGTGCCGCTTTCAGAGTTTGGCCTTGGCTTCTGTTGTTTGACATCGCGAAACTCACTCGTATCAGAAACTGAATTTGAATTCAAAAGGCAGGTCTGATAGAATAATCTAATGGAGATTCGGAGAATGAGAGCATCTTGTCCTTTTGCAATTCCTGTGATGATAGTGGCTTCGATGGCATCAGGTGACATTCGTTTTAATTACCAATCTTGTGCCATTACAGAGACGTGGGTCATTAAGATTCCAAAGTAGCATGGTCGGGCAGCCGCCTTTGAGGAACAGCAAACGGGTTGTGAGGGGATGTACCCGTGGTGGCTCAATAATTGAGAAATTCCATCGGATATGCAATGGCTTGATCCTTGTCCACGACGCTGTCAGTTGACGCGTACAATGTAAAATTGGCCGGCAAAGAGTGCATTGGGAATTGTGCAAGTTGAGTAATTGGGAATTGATGGCATGATAGCATCGCATCGTTCCTGGGAGCAAGTATCTCTCTCTCTCTGTCTGTCTCTCTGTCTGTCTCTGTCTGTCTGTCTGTCTGTCTGTCTGTCTGTCTGTGTGTAGATTCTTGTAATTCTGATTCAAATTCGGATAAACAGAGCTCTTCAATTCATCGATAGAGGAACAACATTGCCACATCCAAAGCAGATCATAATATGGCCATTCTTGTGATCTGCTTTGAGGAGTTCATCTCCAATTCTAAGAAGAACCGATGAGAACTCTGATGCAGATTGATCAGCTGAAGTCTTGGCTCTCAAGTTTGTAAAGAGGTGGAGTGGAGCATGTGGACAAATCACCAAAGATGCGATGCTTTCAGGCAGGCTTTGAGTTTGTGCGCTGGTGTTCCTCACGGTATAACAGGCATGTTTTGGTGGAAGTCTCCAGACAACAGTAAAGCAACACCTCCCATCAGTTTGGCATTGTTTTGTAAGTCCTGAAGCGTACGTTCAAGTGCCTCACATTCTGCTTTGTGGGGCATTGTGCATTCATCCCACATGATAAGCTTGCACTGTTGTAGAAGTTTGACTTGTCCCGTTCCTTTTTTTTTTTTAATTTTTTCTTAAGTCCCTAACTTTAAATTTCTTATAAATGGGATTTTCTGCCAGAGCCAGATTCAGTGTCAGCTTAACCAAAGACTGGGTGCTTCATCCACCATTCAGTAACGGGGTGTAATCGAGGCAAAGATCTGCTATACACCGCCCCATTTATACGGTTCATCAGAGGCCCATAACTTTCTGCCGATGACCATGAATAACCCAGCATGCCACACGAATCCCTTTCTCCCATGCTGAAAGTGGAGACTGAACAATATGTCATTTATGGTGAAAGAAAGGAATTTTTAAAAAAAGGGGTGTAATCGAGGCAGAGGTCTGCTAAACACCACCCAGTTTATATGTGAGCCTGAAGGTCAGGGACATAACCATAGAATATGACAGTCATGCAGTTACTTGGGAAATAAAATCCATTCTGCTTCATCCTTTAGGTAGCACTCCTACTGTGGGTGGGAGTAGCCCCACTCTTCTTGGCTCACCTTGGGTTGGCAATGTGCTATTGCACGTTTTTGGTTCCACGATGCTACCAAAGGTGGCGCTATTCAAACCAACTGCAACAGTGAGGAAGCATACCCCATCATTTTTCCCGGGGGTTTAAGGAGTCGCTAAAACCTGGCCGGTACAACCTTTTACCTCTGACAAATTTTGGACAAATACATGTTGAGGTGTAGGAGTGTCTCGTGCCTTCAGAAAGTATTCACACCCCTTGACTATTGTCACGTTTTGTTGAGTTAAAACCTTGATTTAAAATGGATTCAATTTAATTTTTTTTTTTTGTCATTGTTCTCCACAAAATGACAAAGTGAAAATGTGTTTTTAGAATTTTCAACAAATTCCTTAAAAATGAAGAGTTCAAATGTCTTGTGTCTATGTATTCAACCCCTTTGTTATGACATTCAAAATTGAGCTCAGGTGCATCCAATTTCCTTAGATTATCTTTGAGATGTCCCTACAACTTGATTGGAGTCCACCTGTTTTGATTGGCCAATTAAATTGATCGGACATGATTTAGAAACACACCTTTCTATATAAGGTCCCACAGTTGACAGTGCATGTCAGAGCAGAAACTCCACCATGAAGTCCAAGGAACTGTCCGTAGAACTCAGAGATATAAATGTGAGGAGGCGTAGTTCTGGGGAAGGGTATTGTTACGGCTGTGGAAATTCGCAATACACCATAAAGGGTCCTCAGGTGAGATATATCGATAAGTTCATGTGTAGTTTGTCCACACCCGTTGTTTAGAGGGAATTTGTGTGATTCATTCGGGCTGCGACGCTTTAGTTAGCCGGTTTTTCTTTATCTATCGTTATTTTGAGCCACCATTTCCACAAACCTCCACACAAACAACAACCGCCACCAACCACGCCACAACGCCCACCACACTCACACCACCCCCACAACAATCACCACCATCTTCGCCACTACGCCCGCTTACGAACGCCATCCTCCGCGGGCCACGGTAAGACGGTTTCCGCACCATGGAAACCGTCAAAGGATTGGCAGAACAAAACCACTTGTGAAGCCTGTGGGGTATTTTTCTCCACGCTTGGTGTGAAGGGGAGGGGTGGGGAAGCTCACTCCCGATTGGTGGATGCGCGGTGTGACTCGATCAGGGGTGAGGAACGCCCCTTTTTGGGAGGCTCCCAGAAGGGGGGGTGGAGCTCGAAACGGGGCGGAGTGAAGGGCGGAGCCCCGCTCCATAAAGGACGGACACGGGCGGGGCACACTCTCTCTCTCTTTCTCTTCTCTTCTCTTCTTCCCCCCTTGGTGTATGCGTTCCTTCCTCCTGGATATCTCTTTGGTCCTCCCGTATGCTCTCTCCTCGTGACGGTTGATCCGCAAACCAACTCGCATTCCCTTCCTCCTCGTTCGTTCCCGCGCTCGTGACCCGGTGAGGCCTATTGGTGGAAGACGCAGACGGAGGGCGCCGCAGGCGGCCTGAGGTGGACCTGCGAGAGCGGACACGGAGAGTGCCGGAGATGGTTCACCGGCCGCAACAAGGGAGGTTCTTCTTTTGTTTGGGCTTTTGTATGTGTGTTTGTGGCGCCAGTCCGACAAGTAAAACTGATTAAGTGCTTGTACATTGCTTTAGTCGGTCGTATTTCTTTTGCTTCTATTTGCCTGTACATACGTGCATGATTGTTGTAAATACGTGTGTAGTGTAATAAATGTGCGTGTTGAACTGTATCCCGTCGTTGCGTCCTTTCCTTCGTTGAAAGTGCCACCTTACCTCGTGGAATAATTAGTGGAGGGGTTTGAATACCCGGTAAATAATCACGTCCGTCGAGGTCAGCGATAACACCGCTCTGTTGTCACTGAAATAAGGAACGGACCGCTTAAGCGGTTCGTGTCCTAGGCTGACCTGCAGCGAGGTACGATCGCCCGGTTAACTACCTGCGCCGGTACTTAGGTAGGTCGAGTTTGGCGAACAACCCTATCCTGCGCGGGTGGCCGATTGGCGCGATTGTGGTGAGGTCGAAATACCCACCCATGACTAGCTCCCGGCGTTGTTCCGAGAGGGTCACGACTGAATTGTCCGTTCCGGTGGGCGACGCGTCGCGATTAGAGTTACGTGGCCAGTCGCACGCCGGACGGGCCAGAATTCATAACAGTATAAAACAATTCCTCGAGTGTTGAAAGTTCCTTTGAGCACAGTGAGCTCCATCATTAGGAAATGGAAAGAATATGGAACTACCCAGACTCTTCCTCGAGATGGCCATCTGACAAAACTGAGTACCTGGGTGAGAAGGACAGTCTTTGTTTGGGAGGTGGCCAAGAACCCAATGACCACTCTGACAGAACTAGAGAGTTCTTTGGATGAGATGGGAGAACTTGCTGGAAGGACAACAATCTCTGCAGCACATTACAAATCATGGTGTTATGGGTGAGTGGCTAGACAGAAGCAACTCCTGAGAAAAAGACCCATGACAGCACACCTGCAGTTTGCAGAAAGGCATGTGCCAGACTGAGAGCATGAGGCAAAAGATTCTGTGGTCTGATGAGACGAAAATTGAACTCTTTGGCCTAAATGCAAAACGTTACGTCTGGCAGAAACCGAGCACAGCTCATCACCCCATCTAACACCATCTTTACCGTAAAGCATGGTGATGGCAGCATCATGCTTTGGGGACGCTTTCAGCGCAGGGACAGGGAAACTTGTAAGGATAGAGGGAACAATGAATGGAGCCAAATACAGGCTTTACCATTTTATTGGAAGTATTTTGTTTATTTTCTTCACACAGTTTTGTGATTTTATTTTCATTTTTATTATTTATTTATTTAATAAAGATAACATTGGCTTCTTCCATGCTGCCTCCAGGAACCAGGCGTGCAAGCCTACTTGGGCAATCGGCTGTTTAGCTTTCCACCAGATACTGTGGACTTCTACCTTCCACAGCTGCTCACCATGTATCTGCACGGTCCAGAGGAAGCTGGGGACGCCATCAAGCCATACCTCGTGCACCGGTGCAGACATGGTCCAGATTTTGCACTGCGTTGTGCTTGGCTCCTCGGAGCATACTCGGCCGATGGTCCGGCTGTTTCCTCTCGCCAGCGGCATTCACGTGGTACCAAGTTACGGCGGCTCATTCTTGCTGATGAGCTGGCACCAACAGCGGGCTCTTCTGCAGACCAGCAGAATGCCAATTCTGGTAAGCATGCAATTTTTGTATCTTGTTTCACTGTTTTAGTCTTTGTTCAGAATTGTTTGCAAGATGACGAGTGCAAGTTTTGTAAATTCTGCTTGCGTTCTTTTTGAAATGTTATTTCTTTTAAACAATATTTTTGTTATAATGTGGGGGGGTGGTGGAGGTGGGGGGGAGGGGGAGGTAGGGGGGCGGAAGTTCCTGTGAGTGCGAGTAGCGTGTGATGGCTGCGCTTTGTACCGGGGGACTACGTGGCCGGAGCACAGCTAATTTCAGGCATGGAGCAGATAAGGTCGCAGGAAAGGTCAACCCGTGTCGGTGGTGGCCAGTTAAACCAGGGTGTCATTCAGGTTAGAGACCCCTGTGAATACCCACTGAAGTGCTCGTTGAGTTTGTGAGTTGGAGCCGGGGAATGAGCTGGAGTTTGGGGGCTTGCTTAGCAGAGTGCAGCAGGAGCGTTTTAGCCACAGCATGAGTTGTGTGGCCACTTGCATTTCCATGTGATAACTGAACTTGCGCCAAGCCTCCTTGCACTTCGTCTTCCCCCATCTGTCTCCTCTTGTGTGTTTTATGTTCCTTGTACAAGTCTGATGTATAAGATTAGTTTAAGTAGGGGTTCTCTCGTATGTATTTTAAATATGTGGTTTGATTGCACATCATCTGTCTGTCTGTCCGTTTTATCTATTTATTTGCTTTGCTGTATTCCCATCTCTAATACTATTTTTATTTTATTTTATTATTATTACCAGGCAGCATCCCCTGCCATATGGGTGGTGGTATCGGTGTTGGCCCACCATACACAGATGGCCATTTAGTGTCCAGGGAGTCAAACGTAAAATTGTCAATGATTGCACCACAATCGATATAGTAATCACAAGGTGAGGAAAGTGTGTGATAGATGCCGCACCACAATCACCAATATTGAAATCATCGCTGTGAGAGGTGAGGAAAGCATGTGATAAAGATGCTGCATTATAATAATCATTATTGTAATTGCTTCATTGCCGTGACCAATTGTCGAGTAAATATTGCTGACAAAGCTACAGCTACACAAGCTGTATTTATTATAGTAGATTATTAAATCTCAATCATTTTATGCCATCATTGCAGTAAACATGGTGGTGGTGGTGGTGGTGGTGGTGGTGGTGGTAGCATTTTTCATTCTAAATGGTGAAGAAGATAATATTTTTTTCAAAAAGGGAATTTTTTTTATAATGCAAACAAGTAGTGCACAAAAAGAATAAATCGTTACATAGTTCATTTCATAGATGTGATCACGTCGAGAAATGTATTATAAAGCAAGCTTGTAAAATTTAGGTCCCTGATACAAATCGGAGTTGATCATTCATTGATATAAATGGAGGCCACGAAAAATGAAAGGGGAGGGGACATGGGGATCGAGGGGGTTCTGCCGATTCATGATAGTTCTTTCACACGTAATAGTTGTAGTGTACTATGTTCTAAATATGGGCTGTTTCACAGTCATGGTCATTTCTGGTATTTTGTACCCTTGCATGTTAAATAGCTAAATGAGAGGCTGTAGTATCTCTCATTAGGGCCAGTAGTTTGTACTCGTGATGGCACAACTTGGACCACTTTTTATTTGACAAAAAATGTCAATTTTTGGCAGAATGGCATAAAAATTGCTATTTTTTTGACAAATGGCTCTCATTTTCTCCAGGTACACTGCATTCACAGTGTATAAACAAACACAAGCAGAAATTGGGACTTGTATTTGTTGTTGCATCAATTTAATACCTCTTCTGTACTTTGTCCACAACATATTCATTTCAGACTGAATATTTATTTCACCCTCAATAAAATATATGTCCCACCGTTCGTCCGTCAAAAATGTGTCCTCTCCGGAAAAAATACTCTCCTAACATCCTTGGGGTATTATTTTTAATAAGAAATATTCATTCAGATGCTCCAAAAATTTGGATTCAAGTATTGTAATTAACAATGTTGGATTTGAAGAAATAAAAAATATTGAGTTTGAATTTTTAGTGGTTGTGAGACAAACTTGGTACCCTCATTGTGAAACAGCCCATATACATGTGAAATGTGAGGTATGAAGTGAATTGCAGAGTTTAAATAACTTGGTGACTTGTATTAATTAATTAAACTGTGAGCTTAAGATTTTTTTTTTTTAATTTTCAGTTAAATCAGTGTCTCTGTCTGTTAGGTATTGATTACTTAATGTCATGTCTGTCCAGCTTTATGCCGATATGTATTATATCATGATTCATCAAATTATTTATTAAGCATGCATGTCTTTGTGCCATCTTTCCTGTGTTGATGGTTAGGATAATTTCAATTGGACTAAACCGTGGTTTAGGCCACTTCATAATACTGGAACCCGAAATAACAGTCATCCATGGAAGGATCTCCGCTGTGTACTGTCTGCGCCAGTTGTGGTTATGGTTGAGTTGATGTGAGGGCCGTATCACAATAATATTATGGGGGTAGGGGTACTGGTTGAAATTTAAGGCCTCAACACCGTTTGTCTTTCATGTAGTTTGTAGTACTCTTAACCCAAAGCTGTCATTTATCCTCATTGTGATTTGTCAAATGTTTGTGTGCTGTGCAGGTTTTGGTCGCGCTCGGAGTAAAGCTGTCATTGGTCTCATTCCCCCATCGTTGCCTTGTCCCGGTACGGTGTTATCAGCAATTTCACCAAGCAAGCGCACCCACCAGCGCTCAAAATCTGATGCTACGAGCTGTGTGAGTCAGGCGGGTGTTCTCAGACGATCTTCAAGCAACCCTAAAGTGGAAATGCAGAGTGAAGAGGTGAGGAAGAACTTTTCTTTTCTTTTGAATATTTTTATTTTCTCCGTAGTTGATTGTTGTTTTTGTATACAGTCTAGGCTCGTGGAGGAGCTTTGTTTTCTTTTCTTCACTGTACATTATAACCTCAAAGGGAGTTATGTTCCTGGAAAATGTGTGATAATTATAAACCGTGATGGTGGAAACCAAAGACCAATGGGAAAATGTGGGTTCAGTTCCTGGGCTTCAAGAAAATGTAGAGGAAGATGGTGGCAGCCTGAAATATTCACATCACAATTGAAGTAAACATTGTATGTATGTATGTCTGCTCTTCACCCATTGGCTGGACAGCTGAGCTGATTTCACCCGCATTTGTAACCTGAAATACTTAACCTTGAGGACCTAAATGACCCAAAAGATCCCGAGGACCCAACAGGACCATCTGGAACCCATTGACATTCTGCATAATGTAAAATGCGGCTTCAGATCCCCAAACCCCTCCCAACGCTGTCCTCTCTCTGCCCCCCCCCCCTCCACCACCACACCATCACACCCAAACTCTGTGCTTCCCTCCCACTGTATTCAAATTCTCAAACCCCCTCCAGACCCAATGTCCTCAACTCCCCCCCCCCCCTTCCCTCCTCAAACCCCTCAACCCCAACTCTGTCCCATCTCTGCTCTCCCTCCCCCAAAGCAACTCTGTCACCCCCTCCCCCTTTCTTCTTCAAGTACTCAACCACCCTTCCAACCCCAAGTTGTTATTGTCCCTGTTTGTGAAGAACAATGTTAAAAATAAATAGACGGAACGTTAAATTCACAATCACTTCCCCCTTTCTTCCCTTATCCTTACTATAATTCATGGACCGGTGTTTGTGTGTTTGTTTGTCTTGCCACTCCTCCTACAGTTGTGGGCCGATTGCATCCAGACTTGTGACGTAGGATCAACATGACTCGATTAATGTGTATAGGGGTGTTTTATCTTTGCTGGTGGTCTTTGGGGAGGGGGGAGGGGATGCAAATTCTCCATGTAAATGTGAATATTGTAGTGCCGCCTCCAGGTGGGAGAGGGTATCACAAGTCTCCACCATTTACAGTGCAGTTTTCCTGTCCCCATGTTTTCCAGTGCAGTGAGGTGTTTTGAATTATAAGCAATAGGTATGTTTTTGCTTCATGCATGCAACCCATTTTTCTTTAAAATAAAAAATCCATACAGAGCTGGCAGTTGCTTATACACCGCCCAAATAAGGTATGTGTCAGAAGAACGTGTTGTATGCTTGGAACAAGATTGCTCATATGGCAGGTACTCTGTTAGTATATATTAAACATGGTTTAAAATCAACAAAAATACGAGACTTTTACCTTATAAATTTGTGATTTTTACAAAACAGCGAGGTGGGTTTAGGTAAACATATTATGTACTCTGCAGGAAATGGAAAACGCAACACTTCACTTGGGATAATGATCCCACCAAGATATTGTAGTTTTGTATTTTTAATTAATTTTCTGATGTTTGTAAAATTTGTTTTTTTACTTCAAAGTTGTGGGTTACGATGTGAAATGAAGATGGAAAAAGTCTGATTTAATGCAATTTAATTCCGGGCTAAAAGGTATGAAAAGGTGAAAATTTTGAAAGGGGGATGTAGACTTTCTTTAGGCACTGGAACTATCTCATAAAACTGCCATCTCACCTCCATCACTAACCAATTCTTGTATCCTCTTCCTTAATCGACCCAAACTCCTCTTAACCCTTAAATAATCTTTTTAATACTTTTGTGGATGCAATGTCGAGGCTCATATGAGAGCAAACACACAGTACGTACAATGTGGGGCGGAAGAGAGAAGGAGAAAACAGTGGGGAACAGAGACGAGAGATCTGGGAGAGGGATGGGGCAGGGTGCACATGGAAAACAAGATGGACCTTACAGGGACTTTCAGGAAGGAAAGCAGGGAATTTGAAGGAGGTGGGTTTGTGGTGGATTGACGGGGGTAGAAAAGATTGGTTTTCGATGGGGGAAGATGAGAGATGGTGGTGAACAGCTGTTTTGAAGACCTGGAGGGAAGAGTGGGATTGAAGAGTGTGGGAGTTTCTTCCAAAGGTGGGGAAAAAAAGAGGGATGAAAGAGTGAAGATGAGCAGTGGTTCTTGATTTTGGTAGTTTTACCAGAAGGGGGTTGTTGGTAGAGTGGCAGACCTTGAGCGCTCTGCGGAAATATGGGGGAGACATGAGACATGAGACATACAGCAAACAGAGCGGGGGGGAGACGACGAGACTGGAGAGGAGATGTTGGAAGACAAAGACCACAAACCTGCCTGCGGTGAGAGAGTGAGAGGCCCAAACCCTCATCGCGGGTGATAATAATTATCTTGAATGCCTTGGTTTCCACAGCATGAAGCCGAGAAAGGTGAGAGGCTGGAGCACCAGCACAGAGGGGAGAGCAGTTCTCTGTCAGGCTGCAGACGAAAGTTTTGCATGTGGTCAGGAGCTCAGTTGTGCCACGGAAGGACTTTGCATGACGGAGGATGCCCAGTCAGTGACTGGCTTTGTAGGCCAGCTTGGAAATGTGGCTTTCCCAAGAAAGATCATGGCAGATAGTGAGACCCAGAAGCTTGAGTGAAAGATGGAATGACTTCTTCTAGAGTATTGTTGAGAAAGTAAATGGGGGAGGGGTCGGGGTTTCTAAGACGTCCTTTCGGAGAGATATGGTGAGTGTGAGATTTGTCAGAATTGAAAGACATGTTCCACGTGTTGAACTAGCTTGTGATTTTATCAGATCTGCGGAGAGTGAAGAGGCTACTGCTTTTCAATGTGAGGGATGACAGATAAATGTCATCGATGTGAGGGATTCCATCCTACGGCAGAGGGTGGAGTCATCAGCAAAGAGATAAAAAAGGATTTCCCAGAGAGTCGGAGAGATCATTGATGAAAACCAACAGGGCCCAGAACATTGCATTGAGGAACTCCAGCCTGGACAGGAAGAGAGGATGAGAGAACTCCATTAAGGGCCACATGTTGGCTGTGACAGGAGAGATTTCTGTGAGCCATGAGTGTAGATTGCCTTGGATATCATAGGAAGAGAGTTTGGTGAGTAAGGTCGGGTGCCACACCATATCGAAAGCACGCATATGTCTCGGCAAATGGTGCTGATCTCATGCCTGGCATTGAGGACCTCCATCCATTGTTGGGAAAGCAGGAGCAGCAAGTCCAGAGTAGAGTGACCTGGTCTGAATCCAAATTGATGATCAGAAATCAAGCCATTGGAGAAGAGGAAGGATTTGATGTCTGAATTAATGATGTGTATCCTTACTGGTGATTGGGAGAAGGCTGATTGGTCTGTAGTTGCAGGGATCTGATCTTGCACCTTTTTCATGCAGAGCAGAAATGTTTGCTGATTTCCAAGCAGATGACGTTGAATAAATGAGAGGGTGAGCAAGAGCATGTTTTTAGGACACGTGTGCTGATGCCGTCTGGACCGGTTGCAGAATCTGAGTCGAGGTTTGACCGCAAGCTCTCCACCTTGTCAGGAGAAAAGGACACAGAGTCCAGGAACTGCTGGGTGTGACTGGATAAGGTGGGTACAGAAAGAGATGGGTTTGGGACACAAGATTTAAAAGCAAACATGGAGTTTAGGCATTCTGCCTTTTCATGTGCAGTGTCAGCTATGTGGCCATTTTGAGGTAGACGAGGGGATGAAGGGGGAACATGCAATAGAAACGGACTTAACTAGATGCCACCAGGATTTGTGGGAAGGAGACTGGTTTGAGAGTTCAGACTTGAGATTCGTCTTGCTGTTTTGTTTAATATTTTTTTGCTATTTCCTGTTTATATTCCCTTTTGACTTGTTGAGTTATTTTCTAAACCAGTCTGCTTCCTCCTATACTGATGTGAGTCCTGACTATAGTCCTGTTATTTTGTACTTGATGAATGTCAAATGCTTTTCCCTATTTATCGTGTGTATCCACCTGGTCCATTTCTGCTTCCAGCTTTCCACCTCACTGGAATATACCTGTCCTGCACCTGATATGTTTCCTCCCTGAAGGTTGCTCATTTCTCTGATGCAGACCACCCACATTCATCAACTTTCTCCAATCTAATGCTCCCAAGTCACTTCTCGTACCACAAGGTTTTCCCTCTAAAAATCCAACAGCCTTTTATCACTATTTTGAATTTCACATCTTCACAGTCGAGTTGCTCTTGCTACTTTGTTGTCTCTTGCCCTCAGATATTCTCCCACCTCCATCTCTTCCACAATATTGGGATTATTATTTTGGAGGTCTGAGACTGCACTCTCCCTTGTGGGCTTTTCTACAAGCTGGGTTAAAAAGCAATCTAGAATGAGAGAGAGAGATAGATATCCTCATCCATGATGCCTTTCTCCTGTCCCTGCCAAGTTAAGATCCACCATAATGAAAATTATTCTCATCACATGCTTTTCTAAATTATTCGCTGATCCATCTTTCTTGTTCTTCCTTGATACCAGGAGCCCTGTTAAAGCATCTTACAAGTTTCTTGCTCTTTCTGCGATCTCTAATCTCTGTCCACATAGAATCCTCAACATTAATTCTCCTTGATGTCATGCCTTTCTCTCAATACAACACTGTCTTTCACCCAGATTGCCACATCACCTCCCTTTTCTCTTTACTTTCACACCTATTAACCCTCAGGACTTTAATTGCTGTCCACAATTTGGATTACTCGCGAACCATATCTCGCAGCATGTACGTCAGAACCCTTGGCATCTATCCTAGCTTCCATATTTCCATTCAAGTTCCTGGCATTCATGCAAAACATTTTCAATATTTCCTTTCCATCAACCATCCCCTATTGCCCCAACTCTGCAACTACATCCACAGCCTCTGGTCTCGTCTTTAAAAAATTCCAATTTCTTTCTCAAGAACCGCTGTGAATCTTTCCATCCCCTTCTATCGAGTACTTACCACCTGTCCGAATACACACGCTATTACCATGCAGGGATCCTTAAATATTCACAAACACAAACCCCTCTTTCCTAAAGCACCCCTCAAACCACTGATTCACATCCATCACACTATGACAGAAATCTGCATTGACTCCCACCCTTGGTAGAATCTTTGAAAAAATAATAATTATAACTTCACCCTTACCCTCTCCCCAAATTCTTCAAATGCTCCCCAAAGTGCATCTCTCCCTGGTCCAAAGGTGTTGAACAGACGCTTCCACATCCTTTCCTCCCCTGGCCCCTCATGCACCACCACCACCACCAATGTTCCCAGCCTGCAACCCGACCAATCATCATCCGAAAATTTGGATGGAATGTTTTCTGTTTATGTGAGAAAATTGTGACTCCAATTGGAAACAAAGCAATGTTTAATTGCATCACTTGTGTGAAACACAAACTATAATGTATACTTCTGCAACTGCTTTGTCCTCTGCTACACAATATGGAACTTTCAAAATGACTTATTCCCCACCAGAATGCTGCGGCGGCATCTCCCTAGGATGCGGCAGCGTTCAGGGCATCTTAAAGTATACTGTGTTGGAGATTAGTATGTTGCTTAAAATGGCTCACAAAGCTTCTCAAATAAGCTGAAAATGCTTGGAAAAGTACCTGTGGGAAAGGGCTGTGCCTCTGCACGACTAGAGATTTGGAGAAGTTTCTCATCTCGCCAAACGGGAATCTGCTCGTACTGCAAGCTCCCAGTCGACAAGCCATTGCTTCACAAACCCCTGACAGACAGCTTCCAGCGAATGGACTGTTTGTCTGGTTTGTGTTTCTGAACACCAATGGGAAGGATGTATCTGGGGCTTTTGAATTTGTGGGGTAAGTTTTTAAAATGATATTCACTGTTAATCCTGTTGGTGAGAGGTGGGTGCTGTGTGAGGTTTCTTAGAAATATGTTTGCTTTGGTTCTGGGGCCACAAAAGGTCTGTGTGTGTGTGTTTAATTGTTATCTCCATAATTTGGGTTTCAGAAAGTGGAACACAGTCCTCCCAACACTCGAAGTATCCACCTTCATTTTGATGAAGAATCATAATAATTCATGCGCTAAATTGTGAAGTTTTCTTGTTCTCAGAGTTTTGGTCATAAGGCTCTTTTCAGGATTGTCACTGAGTCCCGGACAGCCTCCAACTGTAGTTTGTTTGTGGTAATATTCCAAGGGATGGTTTGTAGGATCTTTGTGAGGTTCTTCTTTATCATTCCCATTGCTCCAATGATAACTGGTACAATTTCGGCATTCTTTAGCTTCCAGGATCTTTTTACTTCGTTCTTGAGGTCTTGATATTTGGTCATTCTCTTTATTTCTGCATTATTTGGACCAAAATTACTGGGTACCAAAACCTCAATTAGCAATGCCTTCTTTTATTTTTATATCTGAGTACTATGTCCGATCAGTGCTTTGTTTTCTATTTTCACGCTGGATGTCGTATCATAATGTCGTATGTGAGCATTATGTCCTTGTTTTCAATGGTTACTGTTGGTTCATGTTTCCATGAGTGTTGTGGAACTAGGATATTAAAATTTCTGCGGATTACCCGACACACCTTGTTGTGCCTTTGTGTGTACAACTGTTCTGACATGAGGTTTTTTTTTACTTATTTATTTATTTATTTTTACTTCCCGATAGGAGGTGACTCGTGATTTCTATTTGTCTGATTGGCTTATTCCTGCCATTATTTTGAAGTCATTTGTCTAGTGTCTTTGGTCTTGGGCATTTATAATGTTTCGTTCTCCGTCCCAAATGACCTTAGTGGCGCTGCACAGCTCAAATATTCAAAAGAATTGTGCACTAAATGATAAAAGCACCAAATTTGGCGCACTTGTAGAAAGACATATTATGAAGCGATTTGGATATTTGGCCACCACAGATTTAGCCTCTGAGGGCCGTGGCAGCCATTTTACAAAATGGCGGCAAGGTGACTTTAAAATGGCTACCAGAGGAATTAAAATGGCTAGGGCTTCTACATTTGTGGAACAATTTCATCGTTTATGGGGTCTATGGATGCGCCTCACCAAGTACTACAAACGTATGGGAGCAGATTTTCGAAATTCGCAATTTTGAAGGGGGGAAAACCCTTTTTTTGGGGAAATTTTTCAAATCACCGTGGCTTCGACGTTTATACTTCGGTGACAACTATCACTGTGCCTATGTATGCGACTAATGAGGCTCTACAAAATAGCAGTTAACAATTTTCGCGTTTTATTTAAGGGGGGTTGGGGGGGGGGAGAAAAATAGAAAAATCGCTCTGGGCCCTACTACATTTATGTTTTTTTTTTAAGAAAGTCCGCGCGACCACGTAAAGGGTCACCCAACTGGTTGGCCCCCCACATGGCAGCAGGAAGGTCTAACTATAGCTAAGCTGCCCGGGGGGGGGCGCTACTCCCCCAACTATCGGTTGGACTAAACTAGCTAACCTAACCTATAGTCCAACCTATAGCCCTGCGCGTGACATAATTACATAACAAGCGTAAAATAAATGACAATGAAAAAGCGTGTAAGAATAAACATTCCTGGAAATATATCATCAACAACAACTGACTAAAATATGATCTAAAAATGACCAAACATCCACCCACCCCAAAGCTTCTATTAAATTATTAAAAGTTAAATGCATGGTGTATTTACAAAAGAATTTACTCAAGAAATACAAAATTTCACATAATACATTTCAATGACACATGATGTTACAGTGATATGATGAAAAACTCAAAATTAAAAGTAGAAATGTCTAGTTCTGGGTGCACTCCCCCTCACACTGGCACAGAGCAGTACATTCAAGTGCAGCCTTTTTGCACTTGCAACGATTCACACAACCCTTCTTACATTTACATGACAGCAGTTCACGGCAAGTTTGGGCTGCTTGTGCTAATCTTGTCCAGTGGGGCTCATGCAGCCCTCCTCACTTTTGGTCCACCCCCAGCTGGTTGCTGGCGGCAGCTCTGGTGCAAGGAGCAACACCTGGCCCCATACATGACCTCCCTGGTAGGCTTCCCTCTTAACGTGCTCTTCCAGAGCTGCCTTGGCTGGAGGAATCAACTCCACATTGTTCTTCCTTGCGAAAAGGTTCTTGCGTGCCTTGTCAATGTCTGTGCATGGACTTGTTCTATCATACAGGAGGATGACAAATCTCTCAATGGTGTGCATGACCTCTTCTGGTATGTCACTTGGTGCAGATGACAACTTCAACAGTGCTTCGGTCAACTCCGGCAACACATTCCAGACTGCCCACGCAGTCTTCTTCCCATGACTTGCAAAACTTGACACAGTGTCACACCCTGTCAGAGAATGGAACATCTTAAGTGCTTGTGCTTTATCTGGCCCCAGTCCAGCTGCTATTTCATGGGCTGCCAGGTATCGGAACCCTTTTCCAGTTCCGAATGCAATCCAATCCAATGCTGACCAGGCCAAGCAGCATTTGTGGCACAGACTCTTTCTGGCATCCTTCAGGGAACCCAATGAAAGGCTTGGCTTCTCCAAACATGTGGCGGCGCACAACTTTTGCAGCACGTGCAAGATGGATAGCATCATTGTCGCTGTCCATTTCACAAGCTTCAGCAATGGCATCGCCAACATCTTCTCAAAATGCCAACAGGATGTCTCTTCCCTTGCTGTGTGATTGCATGTTGGGGAACTGGGCAAGGAGTCTCTGCTTGAGACGTGTGGAATGTACCCTTGTATTTCTCCTGATGCCGAGCTGTTCAATTCTTGACTGGTATAGTTGAGCCAGTTGTGCTAACTTGAACACCTGCCCCGTCTCCTCATCCTGTCTGGTCTCTTCAATAAAGAGCACAAGTTCAGCAAAAGCTACTCTTGACAGCTCTTTCTCTGGTTCAGTTTCTCCTGGCGCTTCAGAAGATCGGGCCGCTCTGGCACGATTATATAACCCTGACAAGCATTTGGCATGGTACTTAGCTTCCAGGGCCACCATGTCCCCAGCACTGAGTTTGCCAAGTAGGGCACTGTCTTCAAGGAGGGTCGCACAGTCCCTCACGTGCCTGTCAATTGTGAAGGTAGCTGCCTCATGAAGCCGTTCTGAGCCTGCAGGTTGTTCACAGAAGAAACAGGAGGGGGGCCTTGACTTATCTGTGCTTGATGAGAGGGACCTGGTATGCTTGCATGCATCAGTATTATGGCTGTCATCAGCAGTTACAGGCATTCGCTTTTCGGCTCTCTGTACTTTTGTCCTGTTATATTTCAGTCGACAGGTTTTGTGATAACCAGCACTGTTCGCAACCATAGCTGCTTCAATTCCGTGACCTTCGTCAAGCCGGCGTAACTGAAGCGTACGTGGAAGCTCCTTTAGTTCATTGAATCTGATTAGATTTTCGGCCAGGGAACTGTAGCCGCTCCCGACAACTGTTCGCTTGGACTGTGAGGGACGAGTCAGTGTCTTTCTTGTCGTCTTGACAGATGATACACAGGTTCCAGTTCGTTGTTGGTGGATGTGACTACGTTGAGACAGGTCGCTCTGGGTCGACCAACTTGAAGCTCTTGGACATGGCTGCTATTAAGCGACGACCACCATCACCAACCTGCAATGACAAATAAATATATTTGAGTCCATGTTACGACTATACGAGCATATTACACAAAATTTTAATTATTTCCCCAAAAAAGGTTACCCCCCCCCTTCAAAATTTCGAAAATCTGCTCCCATACGTTTGTAGTACTCGGTGAGGCGCATCCATAGACCCCATAAACGATGAAATTGTTCCACAAATGTAGAAGCCCCAGCCATTTTAATTCCTCTGGTAGCCATTTTAAAGTCACCTTGCCACCATTTTGTAAAATGGCTGCCACGGCCCTCAGAGGCTAAATCTGTGGTGGCCAAATATCCAAATCGCTTCATAATGTGTCTTTCTACAAGTGTGCCAAATTTGGTGCTTTTATCACTAAATGCACATTAGGTTAGCTATGCTGCCCCACTACCTGACTTCTTAGCCATTGCAGTTCTTTTTTTTTTCTTTTTCTTTTTCTTGTTTTTTTTCCTCTCAGTTGTCACTATATAATCTGATATTTTGTCTTGTATTTTTCTTTTTTGCATTTGTTGGGGCTGTGTTTATCACTGTTTCGGTTTGGTGTATGACATCATCTATTCGTGCATGCATGCGAGCACGCACCCATAGTCTCATCCACAAATATCTGTCGGATTACCGTCAGTCCGATTTTCTTTCGGGAACCGAACAATTATGGTTGACTCCTATGAAATAGCCACTCTTTCATCTAAATGGTGAAAATTGTTTAAAAGACGATTGAATCTCAGATTTCACACAAGTAATGGCAGGTTAAAAACTCCACGTGAACTGAACCTAATCGGCGCTCACACACACACCACACACACCACACACACCACACACACCACACACACCACACACACCACACACACCACACACACCACACACACCACACACACCACACACACCACACACACCACACACACCACACACACCACACACACCACACACACCACACACACCACACACACCACACACACCACACACACGTGCAAAAGTCCTCATTTAGCATTCATATGTCATTTTTAAAGTCCCATATTGCCATTGGGAAATAGTTACGGTTCCCTCTTCTGTTGACTGTACTGTCAAGTCGACCATACACTGCTTCATTGTAAATGGGAGTTACAACTGCCTCTACTGCTCACTACACTATCAAGTCTATCATGTGCTTGATGCATTATCTCATGTTCACATATTGTAACTGCCAGAGTTAGACATGAACATGTAAGTAAGCTCTTATTGTTTATATGCTTCGTATGGAAGTAGAGTTTAGATGATTTGGGTGATGTATTTAAATTGTTAATAAAGAGTTAGTTTATTATTGTCAACATTGTAGCATGGGTCTTGTTTTTGTCTTTTGATTAAACTGCTTGTTTTTTCCAACCACTTGGAATTGGTGTCAAAACCGCCTCTGTGACTGAAGGTGTGGTTGCCGCTGCCTTGCGAGTGATCATCCGTCTGAGACTTGTGGGTGGTTGCAATCCCAAAGCAGGGGCCAGTATTATACTTTCTTTTTGTTTAGGAAAGAAAAAAAAAAAAAAAAAAAAAGAGCATGAATTTAGATTTGCTTTTTTTGCCATTGTTATTCTAAGTATATGTGGTGAGGCAATACTTGTAAGTGAATGGTAATGAACCAAACTTTTCATTTATTGTTTGAGCGATTATTGTAAAAATGTGTATTAACAGTGGAATGGTGTCATTTCTTGTGCAAAGTGAAATTTTCCACATCAATTTTATGGCAACATGATTGGGGGTCCATAACTTGCTCGGTCTCTGTTTTTAACTTGCACAAATCTATAAATTCGTGTTCAACGCAAGAATCGCACAACATTCTAGTTATGTATTGAGGAATGGCTGAGACTGGACAGCCCAAAGGTCGTGCACTTGCCTTTTGATATAATGTGTGTGTATATATATATATATATATATATATATATATATATATATATATATATATATATATATATATACATACACACACACACACACACACACACACACACACACACACACACACACACACACACACACACACACACACACACACACACACACACACACACACACACACACACACACACACACACACACACACACACACACACACACACACACACACATCCTCCAACATGGGGGATATGTTCTGGGATAACCTTGTGTTGGAGGAATCATTAACTGTATGGGAAATTGGGGATACTAGTACGTGCCCGTAAAAATAAATAAATATTCAAACCGCGAGCAACAAACAACAACCACACAGGCCGTTTCTTCGCTCTCGCGTGCCCGTACGTGCGTGTCCCGAAAGTTCGCATATTATTCGCAGTTTAGTTTTAATACCCAATTATTCAATTAGCGCCAACATATTTTACCTTTTCGCAATGTCGTGGCAAGGAAAAACAAAACAAAAAGAGAAGAGAGAGAAAAAAAAAATACTTCCTGGTTCGGAGCATACCAGCACTCTGATGTTACCGAAATTTATACACCGTCTAATATGAAAACGATCATAACTTGGGGCATTGTGTTTATCTATAAATGCGCATAAGAAATCGAGAAATTATTAGAATACACGAAGTCATCACTCTCCGGAAGCCTGTACGTTGTAATCCGTAATGGGGAACATGGCTGAGCTTCCCTTCCCCATCGGCCATGCCCACGCAACAACGTGTATTGTCATTGGTTTGGTAAATAAATGGCCATAACTTGGGAAGCACTTGTCCGATTAATATCAAACCTTGAAAAGGCACATCCTCAGGGCCCCAGCAATATACCTGGCAAGTTTCAATTAGATCGGACCAGCGGTTGTTGAGAAACAGCGGTCACAGACACACACACACACACAGATTGCTGGAATTATCGATAGATGTTCTGGGCTCCCAAAAAAACAGACCCTAAAACAGCCTTGTTTTTAATTATTATTTTATTATTTTTACATTTTATTTAGATATTTCTTTGTATGGAATGGTGCAGCATTATTAAATGTACATTAAAATAAGTGTTAGTATCGTAATAGTACTATATTATTGCAAAATAAGTCACCTTATTGTGAGGTGGTTGTTGAAGGATTGGGTGATTTGCTGGTGGAAGGGGTTGAAGTGCTGCTGGTAGCTGAAGTAGACCTAAATAATTGTTTGTAGGCACTTGCTTTGCCTTCTGTTTTAACTCCCTGTGAAGTTCTATGTAGGGATTTAAAGCTGACTTGATGGCCCATTTGAACTTTAGGCTTCTTTCCACAAAAGGATCTTTCCTTACAGCAATTTCTTGGGCAGTTTTTGTTGCCTTTAAGAGCTCCTCCAGCAGTTTGGTGGTTAAGGCTGCCTTTTCTGGCTCTTCATCATATTCTTCATGAGATGTCTGGGTCACAAGTTCTTCAGTGGACAGTTCTTCTCCATGGGACTTTAAGTTCTTCTACTTCTTCTTCCATGTCATCAAATCCTTCCGCACCAATATGTTTTGCAAGATCAATGATCCTCTTCACTTCTTTCCGACTCCGGAGACCTCTAAAATCAGCCACCAACCTTTACTTGTCTTCAATGTGAGAGCAACAGACCCTTTTGCTATGGCCTCATCGTGAGAGATGCCAATAATGTTGAGAGCTTTAGACTCCACAGAATCGATGATTGATTTGATGCGGTGGTGCCAGCCCATTGTAGAGAACTACTGTACTCCATTGAGCTATGGAAACCGGCCTTGTATGCTGTGGGTAGTTCTGATCTTGTGAGGAATTGCATCAAATGATTGAGGATGCTCACTATGTGGTTAGCTTTGGAGGTATACAGTTTAGTCCATCCATGTCTGATGGATGGGTGAGCCTGAGACGTTCAAGAGACTGAACCTTTTCCAAGTACTGACCATAGAAATGTATCGTTCAGTTCTTTTGACGGTATTTTCATAGTGGGACTGACATTTGTTGGGATTTAAAAACACATTCCATTTGTCAGATGAGCATCTAACCAAGTCCAGATCAGAGTGTGTTGCAGCTACCATCTGTTTGTCAGTAGGTCAAAAAAAAAAAGTACTTGATAATATGGAGTCTGCAAAAAATGTCAATAAGGAACAGGACTAGGCTCAATATACTACCTTGGGACATGCCATCCTCTTCAGGGTATGGGGTTCCACTAATAGCAATGCATTGATTTCACAGGAAGGTTAAATGCTTTGTTTATATTTTGAAACCTGATAATGCTGTTCACTCTGCTAAATTGCATTTGACTCTCTTTTGGTTCACGGGCACCAGCAGTGACCACTATTTTCGTTGTGTCTGCGTGTCTGTCTGTCTGTCTCTGTGTTTGTGACTCTCTCCAGAGCATAGCTCCGTGACGTTTGATGCGGTCTTGATTAAACTTGGACACAAGCTAGATATCATGGTCTAGTTGTGTCTTTTTGTAATGAGGGGTGTCCCATGCCCACTTTAACTTTTTTTTTTTTCCTCGATTTTTTTTCTCACAATTTCATTTCCTAGAAGCTGTGTGTAATGTCCGTAAGTACAACATATAAAAAATCCGATTTGATTTGGTCCATTTTGACAGAAGAGATAGGTTTTTACGCTAGGGCTTCCTCATTAGCTTCCACTAACTCAATTGTACCTATTGTGGCATTGTTCAATAATGCCCTCGAACCATCGTCGCCTCCCGGCTTGTTTTGCCCTATAATAACCCTCCCCCCACTCCTCCCCCCACATCACCCCTTCACCCTTTCCACGTAAAGAATACTGCAATCTCTTTGCATCTCCCACATGTCAAAGCTCATGCCCCTTTTTCAAATGTTTATTCGATCTGTCGTTTGTTGGGTAGTCGATCTCGTCGGAAAAAAAAAATTAAAAAAAATTTTTTTTTTTGAGATTTGTTCTACCCTTATTATCAGTATTTAAAATGGCGATTTCAGTTAATACAATGGTGATTTCGATGAAACTTGGTTGGAAGGTTCATACCATGACCTAGTTGTGTGCAAATGAGAACCGCTAGTTGTGTGCAAATGAGAACCGTTGCTATGGCCACCACCGTTGCCTAGCAACGGGACTTTGAAATTTTTGAAAAATCCTAAAAAAAAATTTTGGAAAATCAAAAATCGGGCCATGAGCGACTGTGGGCAGTACATTCAGCCATATTGTCAAAAATTTCCAGCCGGATCCTATGAAAACTGTCGGAGAAAATGGACTTTGAATGAACCCTGGTCGAAAACAATAAAAAAACGAAGTTCGTTGTATCTCAGAGACTATGAGTCAGATATACATGAAACTGGTAGTGTAGGTTCATGGTATGTTCTAGTTATGTGTGAGAAAGAACCGTTGCTATGAACCTCTCCGTTGCCTAGCAATGGCCGAAAAACCTCTAAATGTGGGGGTATTTTAACGAAAAAACAATCTGCAGCATTAACCCTTGAAGCTAGAATCATGAAATTTTATTGTGCTTAATCCTCAGGTCATGCCCATCGCGTCAGGTTATATTGGGTAGTCGACTACACATGTCCGCCGACCGGCTTGTTTGTTTGTTTTTTGTTTAGTTTTCTGTTCAGAATTTTTTTTTTCATTTCACAACTTCTGGTCTCAGTTCATTAAAGTTTTATGCTTCCTGTAGCTCCGCACCTACGCAATATCTTCCGTTGTTTTCCTCAATTCTTTACTGAGATTTTATTTTGTAGCATAAAGAAAATCTGTCATTTGTGTCCGTGGTTTCACCGGAGGGGACCATAGGTTTGCTGTCTGTCCGTCCCACCTGTGGTTTTTCAGACTTTCCCTATACCCTTTTTACATATGTGACTAAAACTCGATGCATGGCTTTATTATGATGCACTACATAGCCAAAAGTATGCGGACACCCCTTGTAATTAGTGGATTCGGCTATTTCAGCCACACCCATTGCTGACAGGTGTATAAAATCAAGCACACAGCCATGCAATCTCCATAGATAAACATTGGCAGGAGAACGGGCCGTACTGAATAAAGAGTTCACTGGCTTTCAACGTGGCACCGTCAGAGGCTGCCACCTTTCCAACAAGTCAGTTCATCAAATTTCTGCAGTGCTAGAACTGCCCCGGTCAACGCTAAGTGCTGTTATTACCTCTGCCACCGAAGGTGAAGGAGCTTATATTTTCACACCTTTCTGTCTGTCTGTCTGTCTGTCTGTCTGTCTGTCTGTCTGTCTGTTTGTCTGTTTGTCTGTGTACAGGATATCTCAAAAAGTTATGGACGGATCCGGATTAAGTTTTGTGGACAGGTTCGATGTGCAACAAGGACAAACTGATTAGATTTTGATGAAGATTCGGATCCGATTACGATAATTTTTTAAGTGATTCTTCACCATTGAGAGATGGGCCAAAAACGATAAATAGCACAATGTCTCAAAAAGTTGTGGACGGATTCGGATGAAACTCTGGACACATTGGGTGTGCAGCAAGGACTAATTGATTCGATTTTGGTGAAGATCTGGATATGGGAGATTTAATTTTTAAAGGTCCCATGACACTTAAAAGTACTGAAATTGCACATATATATATATATATATATATATATATATATATATATATATATATATATATATATATATATATATATATATATATATATATATATATATATATATATATATATATATATATATATATGTCCAATAGGAGTTTTTCATCGTGATTTCTGATCTGACAATGTTTCTTCACAATACTCGTTCTGTAAAATGTAAAATTACAAAAACAAATCTCTTGGGGAACACCCCTAAAAATTCTGCCGAAATCTACTGAACGACACGTAACCCACATGACGTCATCTCCAGAACAACAAAGGCTGCACGCAAATTACTCGGGATGGTGGTCTACGTGATTGTATTGACTTCCTGTGTGTTTCCACATTCGATTGGTCGACTCAAACGCTTCGTTCATTTCTGCTTTAAAAAAAATCAAACATTTGGTTTTGAATAATGGATGGCATGGACTTTGATTTGTCTGGTAGCGACAGTGAGTGTGAGAGAAATGAAGGATTTTGGTCTGAATCAGATGGAGAATAACGTAGTCGCGGGAGGTGAAGTTCAGGCAGCTGGAAATGGAATACGGCCTTACCAGTTCGAGGCCAAAGCAGGACAAGCAGAGGAAACTGGCGATGAAATTCCCGGAGTTCATGATGATCAGGAGGACATCGGAGGAAGACTTGCCAATAACAACTGGTTAGACTAAATCCTATTCGTAATTCAATAATGTAAATTTGACTTGCATACTGCTCGATATCAGAAATATTTTAGTGAGGTGACGTGACCAGCACAGCACAGCGGACATGTTGCTCTGTGGCGAATGAATCGCAAGCAAAGCCAGCCCATGTCATCGGCCGTATCTCTCCGCGCATAAAACGAAGCAAAATTGCTGTCCGGATACGATGAAAACTTGTATGCAGAACACACCTTGCGACACAATTGTCTCGAGTAGTCCGATAAATCTGACGTTTTGTTGCATTTTTATTTATTTTATTCCTACTGTCGTCATGTAGCGCCAGTAGAAAACGATGAAGAAAAGAGAATAATAAAAGAAAGCTACAGCACGTCAGATTTATTGGACTAGTCGGACGGACGACAGATTTATCGGACGAGTCGAGACTCGAGAGTTGACAAGTAACTTGTATTAGTATGCACACAATGTATAAGTCATTGCTTAAGAGTCCTGAGGCTATGAGGCCGTGTAATAGGACAGATAAATTTGTCTTTCATAGTTGTGCCAACATATTTTTCCCTGTTCATTTATTACAGCATTTTGGCGAAATGTTAATGAATAGCAAGCCAATGGAAGCAGTACCTTCACTTTAGAATAAACCCATGTATGTCGAGTACAGCCATTCCTGGCTTGCATGTATGTGGAATCGTACCTCTCCCAGCAGGCTGGTTTCACCGAACAATTCAATATGCTGAAAAATGTGGGTGCAGGTTTTTCACATTGTTTGATTTTTAAAATTATCTCCTTGTGCCGTGAAATGATGCAATATTAATCTTTAGTATTTTACTTGTATGTCCCTGTAAGTTTCCTTTTTAATGGAAAGGTTCAACAGTCACATTTTATATTTTGTAGACATGGTATAGCCCTTTATTGTGCATACATGTATTGGATTTGTACACGACTACAACAAGGTAGTAAAGGGATAAATAATTGCCTCGTGATTGTTGTGCATACACGGCTCAGAAGCAGAATTTCTAGTCTCTGTGTGTGAGGAAACTTCCGCGAAACAATCACAGGAATTAAGACGATCAGTGAGATAGCAAACAAATGTGCACAATGCATTTACTTTACGTACTTTATGTGGCGCGCGACGTCTAATCAATCGACTCTGAGCGGGTCGCGTTCTGGAGATGACGTCAACGGTCACGTGACCTGCGGTTCGCTGCACTCCACTTTTTTGAGGGGTGGGGCATAGCAATTTGTGAAAGGCACTTATAAATGTTTGAAATATTGGTCTAATTATCCCATTGTTGATTTTCAAAAAGAAACATGGGTGATTTCTTCACTTGGAAGGTCAAGTTAATCTATAAATAACCAGAAACTTTTGAGTGTCATGGGACCTTTAAAGTTATTCTTCACCATTGAAGATGGGGCCAAAAACTATGTACAGCATGGTATTTCAAAAATGTATTGGGCCCAATATTGCGATCAGGTATTACATGGGGGAAGTATGTGCTCCACAGAGTGCCCTTCCAGTTGTGAAGTGGAAACGTCTTGGAACAACAACAGCTCTGCCGCGAAGTGGTAGGCCACATAAGCTCACAGAACGGGACCACCGAGTGCTGAAGCGCATTGCGCAGAAAAACCATCTCGTCGGTTGCAACACTCACTACCGAGTTCCAAACTGACTCTGGAAGCAACGTCATCACCAGCTGTGTTAGTTGAGAGCTTCATGAAATGGGTTTCCATGGCCGAGCAGCCGCACACAAGCCGAAGATCACCATGCACAATGCCAAGCGTCGGCTGGAGTGGAGTAAAGCTCATCGCCATTGGTCTCTGAAGCAGTGGAAACACGTTCTCTGGAGTGATGAATCACGCTTCATCTTCTGGCAGTCCGACGGATGAATCTGGGTTTGGCGGATGCCAGGAGAACGCTACCTGCCCGAATGCATCGTGCCAACTGTAAAGTTTGGTGGAGGACGAATAATGGTTTGGGCTCGGTTCCTTAGTTCCACTGAAGAGAAATTTTAATGCAACAGCATACAATGACATTCTAGATGATTCTGTGCTTCCAACTTTGTTGCAACAGTTTGGGGAATCCCTTTCCTCTTTCAGAATGACAAAGCCCCCATGCACAAATTGATGTCCTTACAGAAATGGTTTGTCAAGATCGCTGCGGAAGAACTTGACTGGCCTGCACAGAGCCCTCACCTCAACCCCATCAAACATTTTTGGATAAATTGGAACTCTGACTGCGAGCCAAACCGAATTGCCCAACATCAGTGCCTGACCTCACTAATGCTCGTGTGGCTGAATGGAAGCAAATCCCTGCAGCAATGTTCAAACATCTTGTGGAAAGCCTTCCCTGAAGAGTGGAGGCTGTTTTAGCAGCAAAGGGGGGACCAACTCTATATTCATGCCCATGATTTTGGAATGAGATGTTGGATGAGCAGGTGTCCACTTACCTTTGGCCGTGTAGTGTGTTACAGAACAAGTTCGAGTTTCACGTGTGGCGGAGTGGTGCTGAGGTGTCGTCCACCAGATGGCGGTCTCCTTGGGTTAACCTGAGGCGGTCCCTTCGGGTGGGTGCCTGGAATGTCCTATACCTAAAGGCCCGGTCACACCTTGACGTTTTAGCCAGCGATGGCAACGTATTAAAATGTATGTAAAACGCTGGCTTACATTGAACTTTTGATGTTTTTTGTTAAAGATTCGGACGTATTCATAGCGACTTGGTCTTATGTATAACGCATTGGTAACGGACACAGAACGTTTCGTTGTGTTGTAGATAACTTATACCAACGAATGCTGAACCTGTTGTCGGCCTACACAACCGATGCCCAACGATAGTCTAACTTAGGCATAGCGCGTTGCACGCATCGCCGACGATGTCGTGACGTAGCCTATTAAAAGGCTGACGCACAACGATTCGAATCATAACTGCCGTAGAAATGGAAGTGACAACATCGCGGTCACACCTTGGCGATCTTGCCAGCGTATGCCGACCTAAGAAAAATGTGTCTAAAACGTTGGGGCACGTCAAATACGGTATGAGTAAGTTTGGTATACGTGAGTAGAACACTAAAGTACGCTATCATACTTCGTAGTAAGTAGAGTACGTCAAGAAATTTTAAACATGTTCAAAATTTTTGGACGTACTCAGCGTATGACACACGTTCCGCATGCGATGGGGATAAGTTTTACACGATATGTGGACGCTTGCACACGTCCACAAACGCTACTTATAAGCTACTCATAAGTCGAAACACGTCGCGGTAATGTCTTTTTTACGCGAAACTTATTTCTAACTTATGTTTGACGTGCTTTGAACCAATTCTTTACGTAGTCCCAACACACATTGACGTATGTAGACGTATTCCAATGACGTCTTCCGGTCGACAAAAAAAAATAAATGAACGTGTTTCTAGCTTACAACTGCCATATAAAGACGTGTTCCCAGCAGTTTTGGGAATTGGTATATAAAAATGCTGCTCATAAAAGGGGAACCCAACAGTGTTTTCGAGTCCTTTTTGAGTCGATGTCCATGTCAGCAGTAACAGTATTAGTATTAGTATTAGTATTAGTAGTAGTTTGTTCATGTTGGCAGTAGTAGGTGAGTGTGAGGGGGAGGGTGTGGGTTATGATGGATCGTCCTTGCGTCCGCGTGTCCACGGGTAGGAGACATCTTTTCACCATTGTTCGAAGTTCTTCGCGGCTAATTTTTTATGGGGCATTTTCAACAATGAGCTATAGCTTGTTTTTACGATTTAGGTCTATTCATAACAGGTTGGACAAATGCACAATGAACTAATAATGTGCATAGAGTGCTTTGATTACTTATAGATACGATATACCAACGAATAATTATCGTGAAGCCGGCGTTCACAAACTATGCCCAACGATAGCCTAACTTATCCATATCGTGCGGCAGTTTATCTTTGCCGGTGACGTGGGGTTTGCTATTCATAGGCTGCCACTCAACGATTTAAATGGCTGCATCTCCACTATTGAAAGTAGATGCTTGCGCTCAACAATTGGATTTTTTTACACTCAACGACTTTTAAACGGTACCACTCAGCTATTTTCATTGTTTACAATGAACAATTTAAATTGCTGTCACTCGCCTTTGTTTTTTGACGCTGGCGCTCGGAAATTTTAATTGTTTCTATTGAACGTGCTAAATCGCTCAAACCCCACTATTGAAAGTAGACGCTTGCGCTCAACAATTCGATTTTTTTTTTTACACTCAACGACTTTTAAACGGTACCACTCAACTATTTTCATTGTTCACAATGAACGATTTAAATTGCTGTCACTCGCCTTTGTTTTTTGACGCTGGGGTTTTGAAATTTGAAGCTTTTCTTCTGAACGTGTTAAAATGCTCAAACTCGACTATTTTAAATAGACGCTGCCGATGGACAATTGGAATCATAGCCAAGCTAGACATCGAAGTGTGAACATCCTCATCATGCCAAAGAAAAGTTTGAAGAATGCTGCAAATAAGTGTCCTGGCCGTGGCCGTGGACACTGACGCAAGGACGATCCATTATACCGACGTCTTTCAGCCTATGAGTAACTTAAAAGTAACGTCTGTCTGTGTGGCAACGATCGCGTAACGTGCCAACAACACGTTAATCATAGGTTAGAAATAAGTTTCGGGTACGCTAAACATTACCTCGGCGTGTCTCAACTTATGATTAACTTACAAGTAGCATGTGTTGACGTCTGTCAACGATCGCAGACCGTGCATACAACTTGTGGCCAGCGTAGCGGAACGTGTGAGTCATACGCTGGCATACGTCGTGAAATTTCAAGCATGAAAAAATTTGAGGACAACCAAAAAGTACAACGTTTAAAGCCAGCGTACAGCGACGTATGGCAGTGTTTTTCAGCATGCTCTCAATGTTATCAAAACTTACCCATAACGTATTCAACGTGTGCCAGCGTTTTAGAAAAAAATTTCAAAAATCGGCATACGTTGGGTAAAACGTCAAGGTGTGGCCGGGCCTTAAGAGAGGATGATCACCTGTCTCTGTTATCATCTGAGCTCAAGCGTTTGGACATCGGGATTGCAGCTCTCTCTGAGGTTCGGAGACCGGATTGCGGCGAGATAATGGTGGGTGGTTGCACCTACTATTGGTCTGGTCGCTCTGATGGTTACCATACCCAAGGAGTTGCTGTAGCTGTGTCCAATAAGCTGACCCCAATGATAATTGAGGTAACACCGGTCAACGAGCGTATTATGAGATTAAGGATTCGTCACTCCTTAGGTGTCATTTCCCTGGTCTCTGTTTATGCTCCGACTGAGGCGAGTGATCTCATCGTGAAGGATGAATTCTATGCCACACTCGAGTCTGTGGTTGATCAGTGCCCCAGACGAGATACACTTCTAGTCTTGGGGGATTTCAATGCATCGACTGGAACTGATAGGGATGGTTATGAGGTGTGTGTTGGTCCCCATGGGTCAGGAACTATGAACCAGAATAGCACTAAGTTCCTTGACTTTGCAAGAAGTCATGGACTTAGGGTGGCTGGTTCATGGTTTCAGCGCCCACAAGCTCATCGCTGGACTTGGTATTCCAATGCTGGCGATGTGGCAAAGGAGATTGACCATGTCCTCATTGATGGTCGCTGGAGGATGATCCAGAACTGCAGGGTCTACCGGAGTGCTCAGTTCCTCAATACTGACCACAGGCTTGTTGTAGCAACTCTAAAGCTGCACCTTAAATCCTGGAGAATGGTACCATCCCAGCTGAGGCTGGATGTTGCCAAGCTCAGGGATGAGAGAGTAGCTGAGGAGTTTGCGAACAGGCTGAGTGGACACTAGTGGGGTCTGGGTGCTTTCGGGGGTCCTGAAGAGTTGTGGAGCGCCTTCAAGACCATAGTCCTTGATGTTGCCGGTGGATGCCTTGGAGCTCACCGCAGGGCAAAGAAGAATTTTGTCTTTCAAGGGACACTGGATACCATTGTCGAGTCGCAGGGCCAGGCTGAATGGCAGAGCTGAGCTGTTCAGGGAGCTGAGGCATAAAACTGTACGTGCACTGAGGGTGGACAAGGAGGCCTATGTGCGAGGAATCTATGAGGGGGTAGAGCATCACCTGTGGACAGGTGATTCTCGTCCCGCTTACAGGGGAATTCGCGCATTACGTTCATCCAAGCCCATCCCTCGGAGCACTGCAGTTAGAGCAGAGAGTGGTAGGCTCTTGACAGAGGAGTCTGAAGTGAAGGCCCGCTGGGCCGGTTACTTTGAGCGGTTGTACCAGGCTGATCCCCCAGCTGTCGAGTTGGACGTCAAGGGTGTTACAATCCCTGTTGGTGACCCTCGAATCAACTGTGGTCCACCTTCGCTTGTGGAAACACTGGCTACGGTGAACCAGTTGAAGCGGGGCAAAGCTCCAGGGATCTGTGGCATCCATGCTGAACTTCTCAAGGCTGGTGGAAATGCTGCACTTGTGTCGTTGCATGCAGTTTTGTGCTCTGCCTGGAACACAGGCATCATCCCAACTGACTGGAAGAGGGGCCTTGTTGTCCCTCTCTGGAAAGGGAAGGGTGATCGCCAAGACTGCAACAACTACCGAGGGGTGACGCTGCTCTCAGTGCTGGGCAAGGTCTTTGCTCGGATAATTCTTGATAGGGTTTGCCACCATCTGCTTGAGCACCAGCATCCAGAGCAGTCAGGCTTTACACCAAAGAGGTCAACGAGTGACCGTATCCTTGCACTTCGTGTCCTCACCGAACGCAGACGAGAGTTTCGGCAGGGGCTGCTTGCAGCCTATGTTGATCTCTGTAAAGCGTTCGATTCAGTGAATCGGGATGTCCTCTGGAGGATTCTTGGTCTTCGTGGGGTGCCACCAAAACTGATCGATCTGATGTCTGAACTCTACTCTGGTACTGAGAGTGCTGTGAAGTGTGGTGGTACCATCTCTGACTTATTTCCAGTTGTTACTGGAGTTCATCAGGGATGTGTACTTGCCCCCACACTTTTCAGCACTTGTATGGACTGGATTTTAGGGAGGATGTCGGAGAGATCAAGTTGCGGTGCATCGTTTGGCAATGTCAAGATCTCGGACCTTGATTTTGCAGATGATGCAGTCATCTTTGCGGAGACTTTAGACATCCTCTTGGGGGCCCTCGAGGTGCTGAATAAGGAGTCTGAGCCGTTGGGATTACGGGTTTCTTGGGTCAAAACGAAGATCCAGGCTTTCGGTGACATCTTGGATGCTGCTGTCCTGTCTGTGTCTGTTTGTGGTGAGGATGTTGAGGTCGTGGAGAGATTCACTTACCTTGGCAGTGATATTCATGTCTCTGCTCTCTGCGAGTCAGAGGTCAATAGACGTCTGGGGCGGGCCTGGGAGTCATGGATTCACTGGATCATGGGGTGTGGCGCTGCCGGTACCTGTGCGGGAGGACGAAAGTCCGAGTCTTCAGGTCCTTGGTACTTCCAGTCTTGCTCTATGGGTGCGAGACTTGGACTCTGACCAAGGATCTGAGACGGAGACTTAATTCCTTTGGTACCAGGTCTCTTCGGAGAATCCTTGGCTATCGCTGGTCGGATTTTGTGTCCAACGAGCGGTTGCTGAGAGAGACTCGGATGAGATTTATTACCTGCATAGTCCGTGAGCGTCAGTTGCGGCTGTATGGACATGTGGCTCGTTTTCCTGACGCTGATCCTGCTCACCAGATTCTCTCAGTGAGGGAGTTTCATGAGTGGAGGAGGCCAGTGGGCCGACCACGTGCCTCATGGTTGCAGCAGGTTGACCATCATCTCAAGGAGATGGGGATGGGCCTGGCATCTGCCTGGGGAATGGCCAGACGGAGGCCCCTGGAGTACCGGCGGAAAGTGGACGCAGCGACGCGCTGTTCTGGCTCATGCTCCCATACCTGACCTGACCTTCGAGTTTCAGGGAGTTTCCTCAATTTTTCAGTGTTGTGCCTTTTTTGGACTTGGAAAATATCACATATTATACATGGGTTCGTGTTCCGCTCCCCTGATTCCGCCCTACTACTCTACGCCATCACATGAAGCAGCACATATCGGTGGGCCCTCGGCCTGGGTGTTAGTCCATTGCCCAGTGCAATTGGAATGATTCCGGATGTATAACCACAATGTATTATATATGCACATAAGCTGTACGCATGTTTTTGCTTCATGTATGTGCGTCGGATTATTTTTAAGATGAAATAAGCCAAGCCTTGAAATGAACAAAACGTGGGTTAGAGATTTTCTTCTTCTTCTTCTTTTTGGTTCCGATAGGCTCGAGTGTGCGTTAAAGCAAACTAATTTTTGTTTCCAGTTTGTTGTCCTCGTTGTATTGGTTTTTAGTCGACAAAATATATCGGTTAATGAAAATTGTTTTTCCTTTAATTTTGCCGAATAGACCCAAATGTGGTGGGTTTGAGTTTCGTCTTCTTAATTTTGGTTCCAGTATCGACTCGAGTGTGCGTTCAAAGCAACCGCATTTTTATCTCCCGAACATTCATTGTGACCGGTAGGGGACATGTATTGCAAAGCAATTCTCGCTCTTCTTTCCATCTGCTTTGTAGCGTGGCTATTTCTCCACTACCTTGGACATTTCCTAACTAGTCTGTGCTGTGTTTCTGCGGACGTTGGGAAGGTCCTGTACTAACATCCTTTTGACATTTATGTTTACATTCACTTTCTCATGAATGTGTGATTTCTACATTTCTTTTCATATTTGTCATGCAAAGCCAGTTTTGTATCCCCTGCCAAATGTATCTGTTGAAAAGTTGATTCAACGCCTGTTTCTCTCGGTCTTTCCTGCTACACATTTACGCTTGTGCCATCAGTGTTGGAGCATCTTAATGCCATCTACTAGGCTTGATTAAATATAGATGGGTTTTTTTGTCTCAAAAATATGAAAATTGCAAGGTGCCAAGTTTGGCCTGTATGTGGGATTATTTTTGACTCTCCATTCCATTCTACGCGAGAGGTCGCGGTCGTCACATTTGTTGTGTGAGAATGCGTATATTCGTGCAGTAAAGTCGAGCCGTGCGACAGCATACTGACCAGACCATCATCTGCATATTGCTCATCTCGTTTTGCTGCAGATCAATTCGCTGTCGTACTGTGCGTTGGTGGTTTTCCCACATTGAAGTGATTACACCTGCTCTTGTTTCACTGACTACTGTGAAGTGGAGAAAAAAAAAGTTTAGCTGAGATTTATTTTGATCATTTTTTGCTTTCTCTTGACATAACAGGTTGCCTTCTCAGTCAGTCATCCTGGACTAACTCTGGTGCTGTGTTGGCGGCTAATTTAGGCTGTGTGTGGGCATCACCTGTGGCGTTTCCAAGCTCGAGTTTATCGGGATGGGCTCCTCTGCACCCTCACTCAATAATACGATGGAAGGAATGGTGCTTCCATCTCTAAGGAAAATACCTGAGCCCACCACAGGGGGTAATTGAGTGACAATATAAATTGAAGGTACAGTGGTAACTTCAGGCAGGGTAGGATAACAGATGTTTTCACACTTTTTGAGTCATCTAACCTGGGTTTCAATCTCGACCCAGTGTCGCTCCAGTGTTTCACATGCAGGCCAATTCATCAATGTTGACTTTTAAGCTGAAGGACCCATCTTCCAGCACCAGTTATTGGTGGATGTTAGACACTACAGTGTCTTTCGCAAAGGGTGGACAAGTTATTGGCAGCACCTTACCAAATTCCTGCCAGTTTGACCTCAAGCCCAGCCAACCAATTTTAGAAAAACTTGAGCCAGAGCCATCACCTTTGTCTGACCCCTCAAGTTAGTAAATATAGGAGAATGATGATACCCATTGAAAGTGGAAACTTTAAAAAATATATATTTTATTTTATTTTATTTTTACCCTCGCTGGAGGAGAGGGTATTGCACTTGACTCCTTTGATACTTGCAAAATCAAAGCTTAATTGTGGCAGCAGATTAAAATTGTGGCCTGTAGGCGATTGACAGATGTAGACACACACAGTCACACATTGTCCAGACCCACCAACATACTTGTGAAATCAGATCCATAAGTATATTGGTTTGTCTGGTCTGTTATTACCACACAAAGCGAAAGGCAGGGTTAAGCAATTGGTTCATGTCTGTCTGTCTCCAAACAGTTTATAATTGAGGAACAACTTGATTTCAATTGAATGTTGCATTTTGAACACTAATCGGAACATCATTCAGAAAAATGAACCTGTAGTTTAAGTAGTACTTTGTCTCTGAATTCATCCTTCCTCCTAATCACACATAAGCATAGATGAGTGAGAATTTTTAGCCACGTCTCACCTTGTGAGACGTGGGTCGAAGGGAGCTCGGCGTTGTTGTTCCTCTTCTTCTTGTTCTTCTTGTGAAGACAAAACCTTTCGGACTCGGCTCTTTTATATACAGGATCCGGATCTCCTTAAATACTAAACACCTGTACACATCCTCGCATTGAGGGTGCCTTTAGAGAGTGTCTATCATGAACTTTTAAATATATTCGGACATTTGCTTTTAAGTTTCGAAAAGTTCACGTTACTATTTAAAGATTATTCCATTTAATGTATTGCAATTTCGTAAATACACTATTTTCTCGTCATGAACGACAATCGTCCATGACAGGTGTCGCTATTGGCTCAATCGAGGCACGTGACGAAATATCGGAAGTTGTTGTTGTTGTTCTTTTTTTCTTCTTCTTCTTTTTCTTCCTCGTCCTGTTCTTCTGGTGAAGACAAAACCTTTAGGACGTTGCTCTTGGACACATTTGTCCTTGTTTTTCCTCTGTCTGCCTGTCAAGAAGTCAAACAAAAGTGAAAATCATTCCGAACAGGAAACTTACTGTTTTTAAGGACAGTCATAAAGGAGTCAAACACCAGGGATGAAGAGCTAATGCAATGTGTTAAATAAGGTGGTGTATAAGACAACTGCATCAATGATGGAAAACTTCCAATTTTTTTTTTTTTCCTGCAATGTTTAAAACCTTTGTTTTATTTCTGTTGAATTATATACTGGAACACAAATCACATTTTTGAGACCGTTTAGCAGTAGTTGAACGAAATGTTACAGCATTTAACGTCATCACAGCCAATCAAATTTGTTGCGTGTCGACATCACTGTGGTCCTTGTTTATCAAGACAGCACGGTATAAGGTGTTCTATGAACTTTTGTTTTGTTCTGTCTGTCTGTCTGTCTCTCTCTGTCTCTCTCACACTCACTCACACACACCTTCATGAAACTTAACCATGTGGTAGAGGTAGTCACAAGCTAGAATCTATTGTTTTTGAGGTCAATAGGTTAAAGGAAAGGTGAATGTTGCATAAAATCAATTTTTATCCTATTAATATTAAATTTGAACAGGATTTGCATCTTGGGTCTTAGAATTGGTTCACCAAAATCGGAACCATCGACTTCGCCTTTTTCACATGTCAACGGTTTCCATAACAATTTCATCCCATTATAATCAAACAAGCAGAAACCCATGGTAAAGTACAAAGATAGAAGTTTTTTTTTAAAGGAACCCTCTTATTCTTGCACTCGCTGTAAGAGTTCAAAAATGGAAGGTTCAATTTGAAATGTCTTGAGTTGTTGTATGCACCTGGTGCTTAAAGAAAAGAAGAGTAAAATGAGTAACAACTTATTGTTTTTTTTCAAATTATTTTATTGGGTAAACTTACCATGGATTATATGAAGATAATTTTAGGCTGAGGATTGAAGTACAGGCTATCCACAAACTCTTGTTCCAGTTTTAAATTTTTATTACAACCAAACCAAAAGGGATACAATGATGTGGGTTTTTGCATTTTGTCACATAATTCAAATAGTCTCTTGTGTTTTTTTTCAGTGCACCTCAACATGTGCACTTTTAGTGGTACGTAACACATGCGAGCGATAATACACTTTACAGTGCATGTGTTGGCCAACATATCCCTCGCAACACTGTTTATGCAATTGGTTATCCTTGCACAAAGTGTTTCAATGTCAGCAACAGGGGTTTGGAAAACGGCACTTAACATAACCCTCACAAGAAGTAGTCTAAGAGCACCGCATCGGGAGAACGTGGAGACCAGGTGACTGCCCCACCACGTCCAATCCATCTACCCGGGAAGTTTTTGGTTCTAAAGGTTACACTATCTGCACTTTATAATCCACGAAGATGCAATCTCTCGTGTACAACTTTGTTTTTAAAAAAATATTATTTCCCTGTGGGTTTGGATTAATTTAAAGCAACTTTTACTTGATAGATTTTATTTATTTATCAATTTATTTTCTCCTCTCCGGGGAGCATTTCCGAATTTTGGGGGTGGGCAGGGGACGAGACAGACAGCAACCCATTTATATGCTGTACAGAGTAGTGTCAAATTCCAAAATTATTATATTTCTTTACAGCAAAGATATCGCAGCACATCCTCGGTTCATATTGGTACCTTGGTTCATTTTACATGGTGAAAGTACCAATCCTCAGTTCAAATTGGAACCTTCATTCAAGTTTCCTTTTCTTGACAAAAAAAGAAAATAAAAATTGTGAGAGATTGAAGTGGACCAGTGTTACGGCACCCACCCTGTTGCCGACACACCGCCCGGGTTTAATTTTGTTTTATTGAAAAAAATATATTATTGGGGTGAGTCAAACACATTGCATTCGCCTATTTTACGCGTTTGGAAATTTTTGTGAATTTATTATTGCCATTCCTCCAATTTTCAAGGTATCAAATTGAAATTTACACACACAGTATGTGTGCAAAATTTGGTCAAAATTAGGTCAGGGTCAATGCCATCCCAAACGTGCAAAACACTTGTTTAACCACAATTGGATAATGTGTGGTGGACAAGCAGCATGACCTAGATGTACACGCACTCACCTCGAAGCTGTCTTGCCTGGGTTCGATTCCTGACACCTATAAACTCATCCCGGCGTTTCACAGACAAGGTGATTCATCAATGTGTGTGCCGTCCCTTGAGTGGGCATTTAACGGACGTCTTGCCTGCTTGCATTAGTTGGTGGACGTTAAAGATCCAACGGTGTCCTTTGCGAAGAGTAGGCAAGCTATTGCCGGGACCCTGGCCAAATTCCTACCCCAACTACAACTGGAAAGGCAATGGCAAACCACACAGTATAACGCTTGGTCAGAAGCTACTTCGGAAGCACTGGTGCTCTGTGAAGAGTATGGAGAGACACAGATAGATGGATGCATCAGCTAAATTTGTTATCCTACTTTTCATTTTCAATTGGTCACTGGCTTTGACGCCAATACAAATTGTTATTACAGACATTTGGCATCATAAAGCTGCGTGCATCGACCAAAGTTTCAAATGGAACACCTCGCCGCCATTGGAGCGTTTAAATTCCATCACATGTGGAAATAAATGTGACTTTTTATAATCCCAGCTTACCGATTAGAGGACATACGGCACCATTTGAATTTTTGCGCCTTCATGCCTACCCAGTTTTTTTTAATCTAATGTGTGCACGGCAACTTGCCAGTGTATAGCAATCAATCGTGTAAAACACTTGATCGGTCAAATTTTTGAAATTGTAAGTTGCTGTTTCCAATGGAACTATTCTTTATTTGGATTTTGTAAGTATCGTGCTATGCAATACATTGTTTCTGTCGACATGGAACGTGAGTAGATCTATTAATTACATACTATTGAAATGAGGACCATACATTTTTAATTAATTACCGACCATTGGAACGTGAGTGCGTCTGTTAATTATGTGCCACTGGCACGTCAGTACATCTCTTAATCACGTACCATTGCAATGTATGTTCATTGATTTTTTTTTTTTTTTGTGTACCATTGGAATAAGTGTCTTATTGCATACTACTGAAACGTGACTACGTGTGTTAATTACGCACCATTGGAATGTGAGTGTTTCAATTTAAAAATGTACTATTGGAAGTTGACAATGTCCATTAATTATGTGCAATTGAAACTTGAATTACCCTCACCAGAAGAGAGGGGCATTCGGGTTTTGTTTGTCTGTGTCTGTTCGCACAAAATGTGATTATGCCTATTAATTACGTACTCTTGAAATGAGATTGTCTATTAATGACATACCATTGGAACATGAGTACGTCGACTAACTATGTACTATTGGAACGTGAGTACGTCCATTAATTACATATTGGAACGTATTAATAATGCCATTAATTGGACAACACACTTTTTCGTCCGATCAAAGTGTAAGTGATCTAAAATATATACTGTACTCATAAACACTGCTTGATGATGAGGACACTCGTTCCAATGCTTATCTGCTGAAGGAAATGGGAAATTTTCTCTGATTAGGGTCAGGGTTCATGGAGACCTGAATCTTCAAGGGCTGTTCAATGTTTGCTGCAGCAAGTGGAGCCCAGCGATGATGGTCAAGGGGGCTCCGTTGAACCTGACCGACGTGTAAGTGCAGTTCCTCGGCATTCTTCCATCACCGCTGAAGAAAACTCTGGGCCTTTCAAACTTGCATTATTCCCTTTGTGGATGACTGATCTTTCGCTTGGTTTTGGTTTCTGGTTTCAGTTGCTTTTCTATTCTCATTTACTTGTTTTTTATTCTTGTGGTTTATCTGGTAATAGTGACAAATCTATGGAAGCTGACTTCCCAATCTTTATTTTCATGCTGCTTCAAAAACATTGTGATGAATGCAAATGATGCACAAGTTGTAAGATTTAGCCCTAAATGCTGCTGCTGCTGCTTTATTTTATTTTTTTCTTGGATTTATACTTTTTCACTTGGATGTTCTTTACTGTATATACAAAAGCATGGATCATGAATGGGCTGGATTTTGTATCCAACTTGCATCGGTGAAGGACTTTGCATTGGTGACGGACCTTGCTTTGTCATGAATGGTTTCTTCTTTCTATTCCCTTGCTGGATATAAATTTATTTGCATCTATAAATCTTGCACTGAAGTTAATTGTGACCATTAGTTGAAATACCATGATTTTCAACTTTTTATTTCTTGAGCACAATTCCAGCCTAAAATCATTGAGAGGTCATGCAGGTTAAGGGTTTAGTTTGGTGAAGGGGGATAGAGGCAGGAATTCCATGCTGATGATCAACTGATGTTTTCATTTGACCACTACTTGATTGCACTTAATTGTTATTTAAATCTTTATCAGCAGAAGGTTCATTTGCTTAATCACATGCATTATTTCCAAAGTTAAAGGAGACTTCTCCAATCTCCCAATTCAAATTTGTATAACTTGGCAGCTCTTCCAAAATTGCAAACCATTGTTACCTCCACAACTGAAGGTGGATGGAGGTTGTTTTCACCCCTGTCTGTCTGTCTGTCTGTCAGCAGGATATCTCAAGTTATGGATGGATTCAGACAATTTGGTAGACAGGTTGGGTGTGTGACGAGGACAAATTAGTTATATTTTGGTGAAGATCTGGATCCGATCATTTTTCAGCGATGGGGCCAAAAATGATACATTGGCAATTCCACGGTTACTGACGTTACATTTGGAGGGGGGTTTGGCTTGCTCTAAGGTTCCTAATTTATTGATGCAATGAACTCCATACTTTTTTTTATCAGAGTAGTTGCTCTATCGCCTTCCTTCCTCAGCATAGAAGCAAATATTCAGATAAAATATTTAAGTGTGCAATATACAGTCATGGCCAAAAATATTGGCAGCCTTGCACTTTTTTCAAATAACTCACAATTTTCTCTAACAATAAGTTGAAATTGACAAAAGTATTTGGTCTCCACAATTCTTTATTTCCCTGTTAATATTACAGAACATTGTTTTTGATTCAGAACTTAATATACCCTTTTAAATCAGAAAATAAAAAGAAATGGCATTGACAAAATTATTGACACTCTAGATTTAATATTTGGTAGCCCAGCCTTTTGACAAAATATCTGCAGTCACACTTCCTATAGCCATAAATGGGGTTCCTACACGTACTGCTCTCCACTCTGGGCTGGTGCTCCCACCTCTCACCTTTCTCGGCTTCACGCTGTGGAAACAAAGGCATTTAGGATCATTGGTATCTCCCATGATGAGGCCGAGTCTCTGGTTATCGAGATATTCCGTTCTCGAGTTATCGTGCCTACAAACAAACAAACAAACAAACAAACAAACAAGCAGTCATAGACTGGTACTTACGAAATCTTCAACTTGACCTCTGACCTTGTCTAATAAAAGCTGTCTCTCGAGAAGGTAGCGATGCAAACCAGAAGTTTCTACGATGATTCTGTATCAAACCATCAAAAATTGTAACGTCGACCGAAGCAAAAATCTCCATTTCTCCACGCAATTATATTATACCTTAACGTAACTCAACGACGTGCCTGCTCGAGCGCACTGCATCATGGGATGACCCGTGACGCGTCGAGTGAAATATTTTTATACAATCTAAAACATCTCCAAAACATCCGATTTTACCAGAATTTCAACAACTGAGTTTTAAGCGTCATCAGCGATCGCAAAAACCGAAGACAAAATTAAAATCGAAGTTAAAACGAACTCGTAACGTCGAGCGAAGCAAAAATACTCCATTTCGCCACATGAATTTACGGAATTATGTTTGACCTCACTGTGACCTTGACCTTTGACCGATTTTGACCAAAATCTAATCAGCACTAGCAATCACCCTCCTGAATCACTTGGTGTAATTTGACATTGGTGGCTTCTTCCGTTCTCGAGTTATCGTACCTACAAACAAACAAACAAGCAGTTATAGACTGGTACTTAAGAAATCGTCAACTTGACCACTGACCTTGTCTAATAAAAGCTGTCTCGAGAGAACGTAGCGACGCAAACCAGAAGTTTCTAAGATGATTCTGTACCAAACCATCAAAAATCGAATGTTTTGGATATTTGACCTCACTGTGACCTTGACCCTTGACCGATTTTGACCAAAATTTAATCAGCGCTCGCCACCACCCTCCTGAATCATGTGGTGTAATTTGACATTGGTAGCTTCTTCTGTTCTCGAGTTATCATTTTTTGGATGTTTGACCTCACTGACCTTGACCTTTGACCGATTTTGACCAAAATCTAATGAGCACTAGCCATCAGCCTCCTGAATAACGTGGTGTAATTTGACATTGGTAGCTTCTTCCGTTCTCGAGTTATCTGTACCAAACCATCAAAAATCGAATGTTTGACCTCACTGTGACCTTGACCTTTGACCGATTTTTGACGAAAATCTAATCAGCACTAGCCATCACTCTCCTGAACCACGTGGTGTAATTTGACATTGGTAGCTTCTTCCGTTCTCGAGTTATCGTGCCTACAAACAAACAAACAAACAAACGGAAGGCATCAATATACTTACGAAATCTTTAGATTTCGTAAGTAACAAACTAGCCAGA